>NW_006399836.1:3819327-3819949 GCF_000299155.1 Elephantulus edwardii | reverse complement strand
GGAGGAGGGTAGAGAGAATAGTGCAACAATGAATGAATGGAAACCCAAAATCTCTGTAAATGTTTACGAAAATTAATAAAATATAGAAAAAAAAGGAAAAAAATAAAAAAAAAGAGTCCAGTTTCTCAAACCATTTGTTTAACATACAGATTGAATAGTTAGAAAAGACACATCCCCTGGCATATACCTTGATTTTAAACTATGCAGTGTCTTGTCTCTATTTGGGAAAACAGCTTTTTGGTATAGAGTTTATATACCTTCTCATTTCCCTTTGAATTCTTCTGTTCATCTCTTCTTGGCATCTCTTTCCTTTGTTTTGGCTTCTCAACTCTCCCCAGGAGTCACCTCTGGCCCTGTCCCACAACACCAGCTGCAGACCTCAATTGGAAGGTCCCAGAAGGTACCACAAGTCATACAATGTAATGCTGCCCCAGGCCTCTGCCAAGGACAGAAAGGGCTGTCCTGCACATTGCCTGTATAGATGTTTATGCCTGATTGTTCCTGTGGCTTACTGTAAGGGGTGCAACAGAACTGCCGGAAGTCCAGGCTGGGTTTAGAAGGGGTCCTGGTACTAGGGATATTGTTGCTGATGTTAGATGGATCTTGGCTGAAAGCAGAGAAT
>NW_006399836.1:3814873-3816673 GCF_000299155.1 Elephantulus edwardii | reverse complement strand
ATGAGGTGGATTGATTCAGTGACTGGGGTAATCAGGATGGGTGTGTCAGAGGCAATGCGGTTGGCACAGGATAGAGCAGGGTTTAGGGCTGTTGTACATCGGATCGCTAAGAGTCGCAAACGACTCGACGGCACATAACAACAAACAACAACAGCCTTGTATGACATGGATGGAAAATTCATTTGCTTTCATTCAAGCTGGATTCAGAAAAGGCTGTTACATGTTATCACTGCTGATGTCAGATGGATCTTGGTGGAAAGTAAAAAAAAAAGGATGTTTATTTGTGTTGTGTAGACTATGTAAATTCATGGGTCTGTATGAATCATAATAATTTACAGACAAAATTGAGAATAATGGAAATCCTGGAACATTTAATTGTATTCATGAAAACCCTATATATAGACTAAGAAACAACAAGAAAACACTACATGATTTAAAATTAGGAAAAGGGTGAGTCAGGGTTGTATCTTTTCTCCATACCTACTCAATCTGTTTGCTGAGACAAATATACAAGAAGCTGGACTACATAAAGAAGAATGTGGCATCAGGATTAAAGGAAGACTCATCAACAACCTGTGTTTTGTAGATGACACAACCTTGCTTGCTAAAAGTGACAAGAGAAACACACAAGATCAAAGACTACTGTCTTCAATACGGATGGCTTTTCAAAGTTAAGAAAACAAAAATCCTCACATAGCGATAGAAAGGACTGGAGCTTATCTGCCAAGAAATCTGGATAACAGCCAGCTGGCCTACTGACTGGAAAACATCGGTATTTATTCCCATTCCAAAGAAAGGTGACCCAACAGAGTGCAGAAATTATCAAACAATATCATTACTAACATGTGCAAGTAAGATTCTGCTGAAAATTATCCAAAAGCATTTGGAACAATATGTCAACAGAGAACCAGATATGCAGGCTGGATTTAGAAGAGGGCATGGTACTAAGGATATTATAGCTAATGTTAGATGGATTTTGGCAGAAAGCAAAAAATACCAGAGGAATGTCTATCTGTGCTTCACTGTGCAAAGGCTTTTGACTGTGTGGATCATACATAACAAGCTATGGCTGACTCTGCAAAGAATGGGAATCCCAGAACATTTGATTGTGCTAATGTGAAGCCTATACTTGGACCAAGAGGCAGTCATCAGAACAAAGCAAGGAGACACTACATGGTTCAAAATCAAGAAGGGGGTCCATCAGGGATGTTTTTTGTCTCCATACCTTTTCAATCTGTATGCAGAACAGATCATCCGAGATGCTGGGCTGTACGAGGAGGAATGTGGCATCAGGACTGGTGGAAGAGTCATTAACAACGTGTGTTATGCAGATGACACAACCCTACTTGCTGAAAATGAGGAGGACCTGAAGCACTGCAGAAGGTCAAGGACTGCAGCCTCCTATATAGATTGAAGCTCAACATCAAGAAAACAAAGATTCTCACTACTGGGCCAATTGACAGCATCAATATGAATGGTGAAGAGGTTGAGATAGTTAACAGTTTTTGTTTACTTGGCTCCACAGTCAACACTCTTGGTAACAGCAGCCAGGAAATCAAGAGGTGAATTGCATTGGTAAAGTCAGCTGTTAGGGACCTCTCAAGAGTACTGAAGAGCAACAACATCAGGCGGGAGACTAAGGTGTGCCTGATCCGGGCTAGAGTTTTCGCAATTACATCAGAGAGTTGGACAGTGAATAGGAATGATAGAAAGATAATTGATGCCTTTGAGCTGTGGTGCTGGAGAAGTGTTGAATATACCATGGACTGCTAGGAGAACAAACAGGTTTGTCCTGGAGAA
>NW_006399836.1:3813721-3814663 GCF_000299155.1 Elephantulus edwardii | reverse complement strand
TTCTGTGAGTGGAGCAGTGGGAATGCGTGCGTTTGAGATGGCAAGGTTGGCACAGGATAGAAGAGCGTTTAGGGCTCTTGTACATTGGATCGCTATTGAGTCACAAGCGACTCCATGGCACATAACAACAAGGATTTATGAGTCTTCCAACATCAGCCAATGAAGGGCCTTTATTAAGGTAGACTCTGCTTTTCATGATAGAGAAAAGATCATAATACTTTTCATGATAGATACAGACGTTATCAATGACTTCATTTTCACATGGATCCACAATCAACACTCATGGTAACAGCAGAAGAAAAAAAAAGATGTGTTATACCGGGAAAATTCTGTTGTCTAAACATCTCCAAAGTGCTAAAGAGAAAAGATGTCAGTTTAAAGCCTGAGGTGTGCCTTATCCAAGCCATGCTTTTCAGTTTCTCCCTATGCATCTGAAAGTTGGACAATGACTAAAGATGACAGAAGAAACGATGCATTTGAACTGTAATATTGGAAATGAATGCTGAATATTCCACAGACGGCCAAAAGAACAAGCACATCTATCTGGGAGGAAGTGCAGCAGGGCATTTCTCAGAGGCAGGGCTGGTAAAATCTGTCTCTCATACATACAGCATGTGGTCAAGAGGGTCCAGTCCTGGGAAAATGTAGGTCAGCTAAATAGAGGAAGACACTCAGTGACTTAGAATGACACAGTAACTGCAGTAATTGACTCTAGCATCTTCGCTGGCACAAGATTGGGCAAGGCTCAGATCTATTGTTATTTAAAAGATCGTGGTCAATTGCATGGCACCTACAAGAAAGACATGATCAGCCTGCTCTGATGAAAGGGACATGTATATATATGTCAGGAAATTAAAGGGTGCATTGCCATAGGAAAGTCTGCTGTTAGGGACCTCTCCAAAGTACTGAAGAGCAATGGTGTCTCTCTGGAGACTAAGGTGC
>NW_006399836.1:3811521-3813436 GCF_000299155.1 Elephantulus edwardii | reverse complement strand
TAATTGGGATGGGAGTGTCGGAGACAGTGCGATTGGCACAGGACAGAGCGGAGTTTAGGGCTGTTGTACATAGGGTCGCTATGAGTTGCAAGCGACTCGAAGGCACATAACAACAACAACAACTACACACACACACACACACTGTGACCTCCAGAAATATCAGATATGTAGGCTGGTGGTGGTGATTGTGTGCTGTCGAGTTGGAACCATAGTTGGCCCTCCCAGCAGGTTTTCAAAAGCAGTAAATTGCCTGAGAGGAGAATTCCCATCTTTCTTCTGCAGAGCAGCTGGTGGATTTGAATCATGTACCCTTAGGATTGCAGCACAGCCTTTTAACCATTAGGCCACCAGACCTCCCTGTGTAGGCAGGAGACAGATCATTATGTTCCTTTTATTAAGGAGCTTGAATTTTAAGGCTAGTAGAGAGACTTATTCAAGGGTTTTATGTTGTTATGTGTTGTGAATTTGGAACCAACTAATAGCTGACCCTCCAGCAGGTAGACTGAGGAGGTGTATTGGTTACTTTACCAGATAATAAGTGTTGGAAGCAGGGAAGCTCTTCATCCTTTCTACATACATTCTCTTCTGAGGACTCTAATTCCCTATCACTTCTTAGATGACCCGACGTCAAAACTAAATGACATAAAGGGCTTGAGTTCCTCTCATGCTTGCTCATCTTGACAAAAAACAGCAGATCTCTCTTCAATGTTGACTTCAGCAAAGCTGATATTTTCCTTTATTTTGTCATCACCAAACGGGTCATTTGGTGTCTTAGAACAAATCTGAGAAGCGTGACTACTTCCCCCAGCTTGTTCTGAGTTATCTGAAATTAGACGTGGAGAGAAATCTGGATTAACAGTCTGAATTTCTCCTTCATTGTCTCCTGGCCTTGTCACTTCAGGATGTTTACAATTACTTGCAAGACTTTGTTCATAGACTTCAGGTTGCATAAGACCTAATCAGAGCACAGCATGTAATGTAGGTCCTCTGTTCCTATCTAGCTCTGCTTGGCTGTTTTCATCACCATAACCTGTTGTTATGTGTCGTCAAGTCATTTGCGACTCATAGCGATCCTATGTACAACAGCCCTAAACCCTGCTCTATCCTGTGCCAATCGCATTGCCTCTGACACACCCATCCCCATTACCCCAGTCACTGAATCAATCCACCTCATAGAGGCTCATCACCATAACCTACTTCATTAATAAATACTGCTTGAGCCGGCTTCTTTACAAACACATCCCCTAACAATACTTTGGCTAACTGCTCAATGGACTATTAATGATGCTTTCACTTCCCATTGCTATTTCAGGTGATATTGTATGTTCCTCAAAGTTTTCTTCTGACAGGTGATTTTTCTTCCATGACAGCGTGGTGGGAGAAAATGATGGTGTCTGATCTGGGCTGTGACATTCCATGTTAATTTGCGGTAATGCATTCAGATTCATTGCCTCTCAATGGAGAAGAACGGCAGAGTCTAGAGACTCCTTTAAGGCTACATTTGGTAAAATTACTTGGCTTCTTTTCCTCACAGGCTCCAGGATAGCTCACAGTGGTGCGAACGACCTTCACTTGCTTCGCATATTCCCTTCCTGGATTTAGAAACTGAGAAAATGACTGATGCTTTGCAACCTTGAATGTAAGCTGTAAATATTAACCATGAAGTTCACTATCTTCAATTTCCATATACGTATCCTTAATTTTGGTGAAGAGATTGAGATTGTTCCCAGTTTTAGTTTGCTTGGCTCATAGTCAACATTCTTGGCACCAGCAGCCAGGAAATTAAAAGCTGTATTATGATGAAAAAGTCTGCAGTTAAAGATCTCTCTGGTTAAGGGTGAAGTCTCTCTCAGGGAGGAGTGATAGGGAATGGCAAAGGACACACTGACAAAGAAGATTAATCAGAACTGGCTTT
>NW_006399836.1:3779917-3782928 GCF_000299155.1 Elephantulus edwardii | reverse complement strand
AGATTAATCAGAACTGGCTTTGACAAGCACTGTGGCATTTGGACAAGAACAAACTGGGAGGAGGGTAGAGAGAATCGTGCAACAATGAATGAATGGAAACCCAAAATCTCTGTAAATGTTTATGAAAATTAATAAAATATAGAAAAAAAATAAAGTATTCTTTCAGGCATTTTTTAGTTCAAGAATTCTTCATTTGTGTTTCTACAGATTTCCTAAAATGTTCCATTCTAAATTGATTTGCATTCAAAAGCGCATGCATGAGGGTGGGAGGGAAACATATTTTGAATGTTTATTATTATTATTATTATTATGTGTGTACCATAAAATCCTGGAAGCAGGAGCGGCATCCACTTCCGAAATGGCTTGCCTCCAGAAACTCTATGTACGAACTGTGCTCAGGCTGTTCGTTCATAGGGTCACTATAAGTCGTCTACGACTCGACGGCATCAAACAACAACCACCACCATAAAATCGGATCTGACTGGTACAGGAGATTGTCCCTCCTTCTCCAGCAGAGTATCCTGTGTATTCGAACCGTGCACCTGTGGTATTGCCACTAGGCCACCAGAGCTCACTGGGAAATGTATTTTGTATTACACATCTGTTTGTGTACATCCACATGGTTTACTTTTCCAACTTAAAAACAAAAAAGGCTTAGTAAGAAGTAAGGATGGCAATTAGGAAAAACTAGAGCCTAGTTTAACCTCAGAGGAAGAAAGCCCCTATCTCATCAAATTACCACATTACATTTTCTGAAATTCTTCTATTAAGAAACAAAGACTAATTCCAAAGGACAAAATTCTGAAATACGTAAATAAAACTTAAACCGCTAAGAGGAACGACTATCAATCTGAGAATAGGATTATATCAGGTAATTTATTTTATTTTATGTGCACCGTCAAATTGGATCCAACTGGTACAGGAGGAGATTGCCCCTCCTCCAGCAGAGCATCCGGTGGATTCAAACAGTCTGCCTGTGGGTTTGCAGTGTAGCTTCTTGCCACTAGGCCACCAGAGCTCCCTTTATATCAGGTATTTTTCTATCTTTTCAAGAGTTAGAGGCAAGCAAACAACAAATGTTAGAAGGGAAAAGGCAGAAAATGCAGAGGTGAGCGAGAGATGAAGAAGACTGAAAGATAATTTGCTAATTTCTCAATTGGCTGCAGTTTACCCAAGGACATAAAACCCAACAGCTGTTAAGAGTGTATTTTCTAAGGGAGCTCTGGTGGCCTAAGTGGCAAGACGCTGCACTGCAATCCCAGATGTATGTGGTTCAAATCCACCAGATGCTTTGCTGGAGAAGGAGGGGGCAATCTCCTCCTGTACCAGTCAGATCTAATTTGACGATACACATAAAAATAATACAATAAAAATTAAAAAAACTTTAAAAAAGAGTGTATTTTTCTGCCAATACTTTGGCAGGAACTATAATTCATAGATATTCTCTCAGGCAGAGTGAAATAGATTAAGGTTGATTATTTCTTCTAACCTTAACCAAAAAAATCAAGGCTTCTATAAATTTAGATGTTTGGGGTTTTTTGTTTTGGTTTTGGTTTTCTTTTTTATGTGTGTGTGTATGGTTGGTTTGTTGTTGGGGTTTTTTGGTGTGTGTGTTTTTTGTTGTTTTTTTGTTTTGTTTTGTTTTTTTAAAAAGGACAAAAACAAAACCTAAAAATGGAAGCCATGTAAAATACTCAAACTTACTTGCAAAATAATTTTGTGGAAACAGGCTCTTTGATTAGCTCCAAAGTAGGAGAGTGGGGGGATGGGATAAAAAAACCACCAACAAGTGAAAATCAAAAGAATGATACTTGAAGCTCGGTAATTTATTTTAAATAAATATCTACAGTAAGAAGCTCTACTTTAAGCTGCTATAACTAATTCAAGGTAAGGCTTTAAGTCCACTTAACAAACATTTATTAAATGTGTACTGTGCCAGGTGACAAGGAATTTGGGCAGTGTGATGTGTTACATGTTGCTCTGCTGATCAAAAGGTCAGTTGTTCATATCCACCAACTACTCCACGGACAGAAGAGTGTTATTAACGTTACCATGAATATTGTTTACTTTTTTCAACTTAGTGTTGCTAGCATAGAATAAACACTTTATAGGTAGTAAGTACTATGTAACTATATTGTATCATTTCAGGAAATAACATGATGTCTACTTTGTAATTACTTCATAACAAAATAATAAAATATTCACTACAGAAAATACTAAACTTAGTAAAGAATAAAATTCTTGAGAAAAAAATATAACAAAGTTCCATCTAGAATGTTATCTCGACTTGTCAATCCATAAAATCTTCCGGTCTTCCTGAGATTCATGCATTTACCTATTTAACAAGTATTTATAGAGTATCGATTATATCCAGGTTCTGTTCCTGAGACAGTTCAGTGAAGAAAAATCAGCCTTCATAGAGCTTACATTTTAGTTGTAACAGAGATGATAGAATGATAAAATATGGAAATAATTCCTAAAGAGAGAAAGAAAAGGCAAGGATAAGAAAGGCAATGGGAGCGGGAGTTTATATTCTATATCAGATGTTGTTGTTATGTACCATCTAGTCAGATCTGATTCACAACTGACTGTCCAGCAGGGTTTCAAAGGCAGTAAATCACACAAGAGGAGATATCTCTCTCCTGTGGAGCAGCTGTTGTATTCAAACCACATGACTTTGGGTTGGTAGTCCTTACCATTAGGACCCCAGATGAGAGGTTGCTCTACATAATAATTAAAACAAAACCTCAATGACACAGTCAGAAGTGACCCATAGCTGACCCTCCAGCCAAGTTTTCAGAGGCTGTAAATCGCACAAGAGGAGACGGCCGATCATTCTCCCTTGGAGGCACTGGTGAATTCAAACAAGAACGATTCTACCTTTGAATTAGCAGTGCAGCTCCCTAAGGATTAGCCCACAAGAGCTCCGTTATACGATAATTAGGAAGGTGTCATTGAAAGACAGTTTATGCAACAATGAATGAATGGAAATCCCCTCTGTAAATTTTTAC
>NW_006399836.1:3777642-3779817 GCF_000299155.1 Elephantulus edwardii | reverse complement strand
ATTAATAATAAATTTAAATTTTAAAAAATTAAGTTAGAGTAAGGAAGGCAATGGATTTATAACTGCTCATGCTAATAACACTATATCATGGCATGGGAATAGTGGAACTGTATCCACATTTACAATATTTTTCTTACCAAAACCATTTATGGAAAATAGGAACTGAATTGGAACATGTATCTCTGGAATGGAAATGATCATATTGGGGTTTTTTTTGGGTTTTTTAATTAAATTTTATTAATTTTAATGAACATTTACAGAGATTTGGGGTTTTCATTTATTCATTGTTGCACTATTTTCTCTACCCTCCTCCCCAGTTCATTCTTCTTTTTTTCTCCCCCCCTTTAAAGTCTGTTTTAATTGTCTTAATTGTCCAATTGCCACAGTGCTTGTCAAAGCCAGTTCTGATTAATCTCCTTTGTTAGTGTGTCCTTTGCCATTCCCTATCACCCCTCCTTGAGAGAGACTTCACCCTGATTCATAAGGAAAAGGGGATGGCGTAGTCTCTTAGCTACTTCCTGCTGTAAAGGGAGGAAATGATCATATTGTTAATATTTCTAGCCTTAAACTTAAACTATTATATTGTTCAAAATTATTTGTTATATGTTTGTTTAAATTTTCCCCTCTTTTAACAACTAGGATCTAGAGGGATGACAAAAGACCAGAGAAGGGGCAAAATTATCAGGGCAGCTGTTGCTGCCAGTTTAGGGCCTGTGTCAGGAAAAGGACGTCTTACTCATAAACAGTGTGCCATCCAAAGGTAATAAAGGAGGTCAGAATTGCTTCCACTGGAAAAGCTGTGGAAAGCTGGGCCACTTCAGTGGACAGTGTCACAGATGAGAGCCACAGATAGGCAAGGGAGTAGAGAGAAAGGTCTGACATACTTTGTCCATGTTGTAAGGAGAGATAGGTCTTTAGAGAGGGACATCTTGATGGGTAGAGTAGAGGGACAACGCAGGAGGGGAAGACCCTCTATGAGCTGGATTGATTCAGTGACTAGGGTAATCGGGATGGGTGTGTCTGGGGCAGTGCAATTGGCACAGAATAGAGCAGGGTTTAGGGCTGTTGTACATAGGGTCACTATGAGTCGCAAACGACTCGACAGCACATAACAACAACAGCAACACATATATTTCTATTAAAATCAATAAGCTGGCAAACACAATAGTTGACTGTAAATAAAATTTAACATTAACTTTCATTCTTATGTCTTTTATTTTTATGTATGAGTTTTTTAATTGATGATTTAATTTGCCAGAATGTGAAAGAATATTACATTCGTATGGCTCAGTCCTATGAAAATGTAAAATAAAGGGACTCAAATTCCAGCCTATGGAAGACTTTTTTATCACTCTTTATAATTATCATGCAGATTCTGCAGTAGGCTGTGCTTTTTCAAAAGCACATTTTCTCCAAACGGCTCTGACTTTTCATAAATTTGGCTTGAATTTGTTCTTCATTTCCTTGAGCTTATGAAATGCTGAGCGAATTCAGTCCCTCTCATTTTCTAACTCCGGCTCTTTGCACATTTCATTTTAATACTTTACTTTGTCTTCCCCTGTTGTCCTTTGCTAAGAGAACAAACGGGTTTGTCCTGGAGAGGGTGAAATCAGGTTGCTCCTTGAAGGCAAGGATTCTGAAGCTTCGCCTGACATACTTTGGACATGTCGCAAGGAGGGACCAGTCCTTGGAGAGGGACAGTGCAGGAGGGAAAGACCCTCGATGAGATAGATTCGTTCAGTGACGGGGGTAATTGGAGTAGGTGTGTCAGAGACAATGCGATTGGCACAGGATAGGGCCGCTGTTAGTCACAGATGACTCAACTACAGTTAACAACAACATACCTAATGACAAAGAAAAGCCTTTGCTTTAAAAAATCCTAAAAATTGTTATTTTGGTAGCTCAGATTTTCTATTGTCTCCACTCTTCTCCTTTTGTGATCCTTTTCTCAGGAAAGTCATTGTTTCCTTTCTTCAGTATAGAAAAAGCTTCCTGGGTCTGCCTGGGTAAGTGGTCTATGGCTTTAATTTTCTCTAAGTATCCTCTTTTCTTTTTTATGTTTAAAAATAGAACCAAGAACAACAAAATCAAAACTAACAAAACTAAAAAAAAACAAAAACAAAAAAAAAAAAAAAAAAAAAAAAAAAAAAAAAACTCCCCATTCTACCCTAATCT
>NW_006399836.1:3756379-3777542 GCF_000299155.1 Elephantulus edwardii | reverse complement strand
AAAACTAACAAAACTCCCCATTCTACCCTAATCTCTGAACTGCCAATTCATCTCAGAATCCTCTCAGGCACATCTCTGGGCGCCCTCCTCCTCAGGCATATTTCTGCTCATAGTACCTATCACATCCATCCATGACCCTCTAATTCTCTTTAGCCTTCTGTCCTTAATCCAAAAGGCATAGAAATCCAGTCCTTAGAAACAAACAAACAAAAAGCCCCACAACACACACAACAAAAGATTTCTGTTGTGGTTTAAGTAAAAATTTATGTAGCAAATTAATCTTCCATTCGAAATTTTTATATGCTCTTCATTTTGTGACATTATTTGCAATTCCTTCAATGTAATAGCACTCTTCCTTCCCACTTCATCTCTAGGTTCCCCATTTCCATTCACCCCTCTTTCCTGCTTTCTGAACTTTGTTTTGTTGGTAAATGTTGCCCTTTTGCTCTCTTAGGGTTCACCTTTTTTGTTGTTTTTTTTTTAAAAAAATTAAAGTGCAGCAATGAATGAATGGAAATCCAAATTCTCTGTAAATGTTCATTAAAATTATTTTTAAAAAATTAACGAAAGTTTAGGGACTTCTGATTTCTATTCATTGTTGCACACTTTGTTCCCTGTACACCCCTGCCTCCCAGTTCGCTTTTCTCTTTGAAAATCTAAAAAAAAATTCTTTCATTAAATCCCCCCTCCACAATCCACTCCACTATGCAGCCTTCATTCTGGACTTACGTCATGAGAATAACACCTAAGCATATATTTCTCCTAAACAGCACTCTCCCTCATCTGTTTCAATGCAGCATATATCATTTATCCCCTCTAGTTTCCCCCCAACCCTGATGTCAGTCCCATTTTACAACAGTGGCACTATGCAATTTGTGTGTGTGTGTGTGTGTGTGTGACTGAGACATTTCACTCAGTATAACATCTTCCAGGGTCATCCATTTTGTATAATATTTCATGAGTTCCTTGTTTTCCAATGCAGCATAGTATTCCATTGTGTGAATATACTACAGCTTTTCTATCCATTCGTTTGTTGATGGGCACTTGGGTTGTTTCCAACTCCTTGCTATTGTGAACAAAGCTACAATAAACATGGGTGTGCATTTATCAGCTTGGGTGGCAGTTCTGGTTTCTTTAGAGTATATTCCCAGTAGTGGAATTGCTGGGTCAAATGGTATTTCTATTTGCAACTTTTTGAGAAAACAAACTGCCTTCCATAGTGGTTGCACCATTTTACATTGCCACCAACAGTGAAAAAGGGTTTCAGTTTCTCTGCATCCTGGCCAGCTTTTGCTGTTTGCATGCAGTTGTTAAATTTTGTTATTCTTACTGGGGTAAGATGGTATCTCATAGTTGTTTTGATTTCCATTTCTTAGAGCTAGGGATTTTCAGCATTTCTTCATGTATTTGTTCGGCATCTGAATGAATTCTTTGGTGAAGTGTCTGTTCATATCCTGTGACCATTTTTCAATTGGGTTATCTACCTTTATCTTGCTGTGGTGTTTTGAGTATTTTATAAATTCTAGATATAAGTCCATTATTATCGGACATGTCATTACCAAATACTTTTTCCCAGTCTGTGGCTTCCCTTTTTCCCTGTTGGAATTTTTAGATGTGCATAGGGATTTTATTCTTAGAGGATCCCGTTCATCTATTTTATCCTCTCTTGGTTGTAGGTTTTTCAGGATGCTTTGAAGACTATTTATGTTGAGGATTAAGGCTTCTAGAGTTCTTCCAAGGTTTTCTATATTTGTTCCTATCCCAAAGAAAGGTGACCCAACAGAGTGTGGAAACTATAGAACAATGTCACTGATTTCACAAGCAAGCAAGATTTTACTTAAGATTATCCAAAAACGAGTGGAACAGCACATCAGCAGAGAACTACCAGAAGTCCAGGCTGGGTTTAGAAGGGGTCGTGGTACTAGGGATATTGTTGCTGATGTTAGATGGATCTTAGCTGAAAGCAGAGAATACCAGAAGAATGTCTATCTGTGTTTCATTGATTATGCAAAGGCATTTGACTGTGTGGATCATAACAAACTGTGGCTGACTCTGAGAAGAATGGGAATCCCAGAACACATGATCGTGCTAATGCAAAACCTATACTTGGACCAGGAGGCAGTTGACAGAACAGAGTAAGGGAACACTGCATGGTTCAAAATTGGGAAGGGCGTATGCCAGGGATGCATCCTATCTCCACGCCTTTTCAACCTATATGCAGAACAGATTATCCGGGAGGCTGGGCTCTATGAGGAGAAATGTGGGGTCAAGATTGGTGGACGATTTCTCAACAATCTGCGTTATGCAGATGACACAACCCTGCTTGCTAAAACTGAAGAGGACCTGAAGCACCTGCTGCAGAGGGTCAAGGACTGCAGCCTACAATATGGATTGAGGCTCAATGTCAAGAAGACAAGATTCTCACCACTGGCTCAATTGGCAACATCAGGATAGATGGTGAAGAGATTGAGGTTGTTAACAGCTGTAGTTTGCTTGGCTTCACAGTCAACACTCTTGGCACCAGTAGCCAGGAAATTAAAAGGCGCACTGCCATGGGAAAGTCTGCTGTTAGGGACCTCTCCAAAGTACTGTAGAGCAATGGTGTCTCTCTGGAGACTAAGGTGCATTTGATACAGGCCATGGTCTTCACAATCACTTGTTATGCATCAGAGAGTTGGACGATGACCAAGGAGGATAGAAGGAGAATTGATGCCTTTGAGCTGTGGTGGAGAAGAGTATTGAGAATACCATGGACTGCTAGGAAAACAGATTCATCCTAGAAAGGGTTAAACCGGGTGGCTCCTTGGAGGTAAGGATTCTGAGGCTCAGTCTAACATACTTTGGACACGTTGTGAGGAGAGACCGGTCCTTGGAGAAGGACAACATGCTTGGGAGGGTAGAGGGACAGTGCAGGAGGGGAAGGCCCTCTATTCAGTGACTGGGATAATCGGGATCGGAGTGTCAGAACAGTACGGTTGGCACAGGACAGAGTAGAGTTTAGGGCTGTTGTACATAGGGTCGCTATGAGTTGCACGCGACTCGACGGCACATAACAACAACAACAACATAGTCCTTGGTTTTATGCTAGGTCCTTTATCTACTTTGAGTTGGTTTTTGTGTATGGAGTGAGGTGTGGATCTTGTTTGAGTTTTATGCAGATAGTTTTCCAATTTTGCCAACACCATTTGTTAAAAAGGCTGTCATTTCCCCACTTAGCTGATTTCACCTTTTTGTTAAAAATCAGTTGACCATACGTAGATGGGCTGATTTCTAGATTCTCAATTCTATTTCATTGATCTATGTGTCCATCATTGTACAGTACCAAGCTGTCTTGACCATATGGTTGACATTTCTGAGTAGCATGTTTATTGCTTCTCAGCAATGGGTCCCAGGTGTTAATGTTCATTTTATAGGCCTGTTCATCATTTGGCTGATCTCGGGAATTAGTTCAGATCCGGATTTGAAAAGTATCTAAAGGCCCCAGTCCGGGGGTTGCACTGGTCTCTATTAGACAGACCATAAATCTTGTCTTTTTCTGAACTTATGTTCTGTGTTTTCTCTCCCATTCTATTCCAGGACCTCTTTTTGATGCTGATCAGAGCAACTGGTAGGTAACATCTCCTTTTCCTGGTCTCAGGCTAAAAGGAACTCATTTCTTTGAGTCTTTTCTCCCATCTTGTCCCCGTTTTTCCTCAAGGTACCTTTCTCTGGCACACTGCAGCCCCACTTCTTCCTCCGAGTTCCTAGTCCCCTGAGAACCATTTCAGTCCCTACCATGATGCCCCTGGGACACACCAAACCCTCTTACTTCTCAATGTTTCCCTGAGACCCGGACTTGCTCACTTCACTGGAGTTTTCCCAAGGTCTAAGCCTCCTCAGCTTTCACCTCTCTACCAGGAAAACATCCATTTTGCTCTCAATCAGGTCCTCCTCCCTTTCGTTCTGTTCCCATGATGTTTCTGATTCGTTTTCCAGTACTCCTTTGGGCCCTTCTTCCTGTCTTGGGCTCTTTTACCCTTTTCCAGAGCAAAGCTTCTGGGTTTCGCAGGCCCAGGGGGCTTAGGTTTCTTGTAATTCCCGCGCTTCCCTGTTGCCATGGAAACGGACCGAGGTTGCGAACCGCTGAACCTCTCAGCCTGCCGGAAATATACGCGTGAGCGGAAGGGCGGGGCAGAAAGCGCGGTCTCCGATTGGGCATCCATTCTTTTCCTCCGTGACGTCATTAGAAAGAGCCGGAAGATATAGTTACTCCGCATCGGCTCAATGCTTCTAGGTGTGGCGTGTTTTGGTTGTTTTCTTTTGAGTCTAGCAGGACTCATAGCGACCCTATGAGCTAGAGGCCTGAAGCCCCTCTACAACTATAGACATTTATGGAAGTTCATAGAGTTGTTTAGGAAGTGGATGCTACTCGTCACGGTAATTACTAGACTAGGGTAGAACTGGCACGCTAGGTCGTAAAATGAGTGCAAGATAGTGTCCAAAACAGTCGCAAGGAAAGGGCCTATTCCTCTGCTTTTTTTTCCGTAGCAGTGGAAATCTCCAGTTTAGGGAAACAGAAGAATTGTGGGAGGGAAAGCGCCTTGGGGTTTCCATGCGTTACGGAACCATAGTGATCTTGGAAACCATAGTCTAAATGGCGAAGTTCTTCAGATACAGGAAGCAGGCATGATTCTCCGAGTTGCTAGATTGGAGGCTTCCACACAGTAACGGGACCGGGACACCTTGGATGGGGATGTTACTGGTTTTCACATCTTGCCAGCCGAATTAAAAACCCCACCGGTTCTAGAAAGACCTATCCAGTCTTGAAGTGTCACCCTAGTGTTCCTCAACAGTCAGTACCAAATGAGGAAGTGTAAATATGGGCCAATCAATGGAGTGATAGCTTTGAGAGTCAAGTGGTGTAAACCAGTCATTGAAACTCCAAGGAAACAGCCCTGGCCAGTGTCTGTCTAGTTAGATTCACCCGCTGGGGTAGCAAGCGAGCGGACTGCTGACTGCTGGCCATCCCTGCGCTGGCCTCGGGCAGACGCCCCTCGGGGACGGGACGCTGGTAAGGTGACATCTGTGATTAACGATGGAGTCAAATAGCACTTAGAAGGCTTACGGCGGGCCGAGAGGGAATCGGGAGGAGAGGGACAGTTTAAGCCGCGTGTGGGGGCAGCACATCTTTTCAGAGACTTGAGAGAGCCGTTTGTGTTCTGAGGGGCCAAGGTGCCTGATAACACCGAAGTTAAGAAGTGTCCTAGCACTGGAAGGCCGCTTTCAGCGGATGGAAGGGTGAAGCTTCCCAGCACAAAATGGGCTGGGCTCAGAGAGTGGTGACAACATCTTTGGAGGCATAGAGTCCTAGGAAATGGTAACTATAAGACTAGAATAAGTCTGCAAAGCCATAAAAGTGACACTTCTGGATCACGCGCTCCCGTTTGTCTTATTAATTTTTTTTAACCTCATAATGTGATCACCTTGGTCAGGGACCTTCTGTGTTGGAGAAGTACCAATTTTCCTTTTTGTCAGACACCCAGCTTTCAAGTCACACGTTTTGCTTCTTCAGGTCTGTGACGGAGACAATCAAGATTATCAAAGTTGAAATTCTCAGTTATAGTCTTTTCGTCTTTATTAAAGGGATTTTTGAGGCTGAAAAAACTGATGGGGGGGGGAGCTGGGGTAACTGTTAAACCTTAAGGGACAGATGAGGCTAATTAATGCTTTGTATTCCAGAATTAATACTTTTTGCTGAAAGAATTTTCACATCAAACAGATAGACAGCTCTTTCAAAAGACCTCACTGTAGTCTAGATAAACTAGAATCTCCCACTTCCTGTTTTCTACTGGATAAGCTCCAGAGTATCTCATTTCCAGTTGCATAACTTGAGAAAAGAGGAAGAAGAATTTAATCTCCTGTTAAACTCTCAAAAGTATGGAACTTTTGGGAATGATAATGTGAAACTGAATGGAGGAATGCATGAAACACAATGTATATAAATGAAAACACAATGTATACAACTTTTATATGTAAACCTATATATATATAAACCTCAAAACCCCAGTGTAGAAGTATGTTACTTAGAAGTTGGAAAATTACCTTAGAATTACCCACTTTGGCTTCCATGCCCTAATTTTTTCCCCAAAAGACTCCTGAGATGAGTTTTTAAAGATCCTAAGAACTGCATTTGTCAGGATTGTGGCTCAGCTGATTATTTTACAGGTGAATATGGCTCTAATTGAGGAAACAAAAATAAAGGAAAAAATGGGTTTTGGAGGAGGTTTGGTTTATTTTTTAAAATCCCTGATTCTTAGAGTCTAGGATCATTTTTCATGACCTCGGTTATATTTCCTTATAGGCTGTGGGTGATAATTGTGGAAAACTTTAGGTTCTAAAGAGTGGTTTATTATAATTTTAAGTTTGGATAATATTTTATGGAACTTCCATACATACATATATATATTGATTTGGTTGGCTTGACTTTTTTAAAAAAGATAAAGTAGACAAGGCAGTAAAGTTTCAGTGAAGTTTCTTAAAGGAAGTGATGTCCACAGTGGTTAATGATTTGCTCAAGGCTATAAAGCTACAGTGTACTTGAGTCATGGCTGAAACCCAAGTATTCTGATTCCTTTGTTCCTCTGTAATAGTATAAGCTCCCAAGACTTCATCTTTGCCTCCTGTGCCTGGAACAGAATTTAGCTCTTCTTAGAAACTCAATATCTCTTGCCTAATATACTAAGAGCTGACTTTTACCACTACAACTTAAGTTGAAATTTAAACAAGGTAAGCTGTTTCTCATAAATGCATAAATACAAACCCCTTTACCAATACTAAATTCCTTAATCAGAAAACAAACAACAACCCATTCTACAAAGATGGCCTTAGCAAAGAAGGAAGCCCCTGCCCCTCCCAAAAATCCTAAAGCAAAGGCATTAAAGGGCAAGAAGACAGTCTTGAAAGGCATCCACACCCACAAAGAAAAATCCACACCTCACCCATTGTCCATAGGCCTAAAATGCTGAAATGCCCAAATACCCACAAAAGAGCACCTCCAAGAGAAACAAGCTTGACCACTATGCTGTCATCAAGTTTCCCCTGACCACTGAGTCAGCCATGAAGAAGATAGAAGATAACAACACACTTGTGTTCATTGTGTTCAAAGTGTGACAGAAGCTCTGTGACATTGGTGTGGCCAAGGTCAACACCTTCAACTTGCACCTGACTATAATGCATTGGATGTTGCCAACAACATTGAGATCATCTAAACTGAGTGCAGCTGGCTAATTCTAAATACAAACACACACACAAAAAGCCCAACAAACAACTGACCAGAATAGATGTTTTATATGTATTAAAAAATGTTTGTTAACTTTTTTCCCCTTTGTTATAATTTTAAGCATGGTTTTAGAGTTCAGTGATGAATGACAATACCAATGTGGCCTCTCTGGGTCCAATGCCAAATGCGGCACAACCATCCAGTACTGGAATTCGGAAACCATGGCATGAAGATATTTCTCAGGATCTTCGAAATCATCTTGTTCACAAACTGTAAGATGTGACATGTCTTATTCATGGAGTTACACATGCACATTCTCACAATCTCTTGGGCACTTCACCACCAGAACAATATTGCTTTTTTTTTCCCTGTAGCCAGGCCATGTGATAACGTTTCTGTCTCTGTCACTGTCTTGCTTCCTGGTCTCTGCCTTTTACCTCTTACTCTATGTTTAAACCTTCATCTATAGGGACTTCTGTACTGTAACAGTGTGTAAAGTACGGTTTTTCCCTCGTTATAGTTTGTAGAGATACACCTTATTTTACTGCATTTCAGATTTTTTTTTTACAGTTGAGGGTTTGTAGCAACCCTGTGTTAAACAATTATGTTTGCACCATTTTTATCCAGTAGCATCCTTTTTTTTATCCAGTATAATGTACTCATTTCTTGCCTCTTATTGAATTTTGGTAATTCTTACAATAGGACCATTTATTTCACAGTTTTCACATTTATTACATTACAGTAGAGTAAAAGATAGCACTCAAACACGGTTCGAATCCACCAGATGCTCTGCTGGGGTAGGAGGGGCAGTCTGTACCAGATCACAAAATAATAAAATAAAATTTAAAAAAGTGGAATTTGACTATAAAGATTTTAATAGAATCAATAAGGAATAACTAAAAAACTTACATTTGTGATTATTACATTTTTTTAAAATTTTATTAATTTTAATGAACATTTACAGAGATTTTGGATTTCCATTCATTGATTCATTGTTGCACATTTCTCCCTGCCCACCACCCCTCCCCCAAGTTCACTCCTCTCTTTGAAAAGTAAAAGAAAAATTCTTTCGATGGTATACAATCCCTCCACATCCCCCCTACCTACCCGAGTACACTTCACTATGCAACCTTAATTCTGGACTCTTTTTTTTTTTTAAATTTATTTATTTATTATTTGTGTGTGTGTGCGTACCATCAAATCGGATCTGACTGGTACAGGAGGAGATTGTCCCTCCTTTCCCGGCAGAGCATCTGGTGGATTTGAACCGTGTGCCTCTGGGATTGCAGTGCAGCTTCTTACCACTAGGCCACCAGAGCTCCCCTTAATTTGGACTCTTATGATAACCATAATACCCAATCATATATCACTTTTAAATTGTTCCCTCCCTTATCTATTTCAATGCAGCATACATAATTTATCCAGTTTTTCTCAGTCTTACCCCAGATCTGATGTCAGTCCCATTCTACAGCAGTGGCACCATGCAGTATTTGTCCTTTTGTGACAGAGATATTTGACTCAGCATAAGTCCTCCCAGGTCATCCATTTTGTATAATATTTCGTGAGTTCCTTGTTTTTCAATGCAGCATAGTATTCCATTGTGTGAATATATCATAGCTTCTCTATCCATTTGTTTGTTGATGGGCACTTAGGTTGTTTCCAACTCCTTGCAGTTGTGAACAAAGCCACGATAAACATGGGTGTGCACGATCATTACATTTTTAAGGTAATTTATTTAATGTACAGAGAAGATCAGTTGTTCCAGGTTGATTATATAGTTGATATTCATATAAGCTTTTGTACCAACTCAAAATATTTTTCTGAACTTACATTCTCCATTGCCCATCTGGTTCTTCAAAAGGCTATATAATAAAATTAATGGTTGAGAATCGGAATTCTTAGTCTTAAGGATTCTATATTAGTGCCTAGAATTTTTAAGGAATTGATGGAGACAGAACACTTTTACGATGTTAAAATCATCATACATTTCTGACTCTTCTACTTAAAAGTTCTGTATCCTGTAAGATTTTGTTGTGTATTACGTTTTTATTTAACTTCACACACTGTCCTTTGCAGCCAGGCATGTACTGTGTGGCACCATTTAGTGTATTGTTTGTGTCTGTGTACGTGTGATTTATTATAATGAAACATTTTAAGAGTCTGGTGGTACAGTGATTTAATCCTCAGAAACTAACCAAAAGGCAGAAAGGCCAGCAGTTAGAACTCATCTATGACCCTGTATGAAGAAAAGACCTGGCAACATGCTCCTGACTCAGTGGTACAGAATGTTGCAAGGCAATTCTATTCTGATCTATAGTCCAGGAGTTAATCACCTCAGTGGTACACAACAAAAACCATGAAACACTAAAAGGTTTATCAGTTTCTTTGGTGTGATGTTACACTGAAAGGCTTTTCTTTTCCCAGTGTTCAAGCCATATTTCCTATTCCGGATCCTGCTGCTTTAAAAGACAGACGGATGGAAACCATCGTTGCGTATGCCTGGAAAGTAGAAGGAGACATGTATGAGTCTGCAAATTCTCGAGTGAGCATTTGTTCTTTATGTTCAAGCAAATTTGTTCTTTATGTTCAGGCAAAAATGAACCTCTTTGGATGGTCTAAATTAGTCTTGTTATTTAAAATTTACAAGTAATACTGTATTTCAAAAAAGGGACCTATAGCTGTCCTTAGTCTGTATTAAGACACAGTCCAGATGAGAAAGAACTTGTCTTTAAGTGTCTGTCATCAAGTATCTTAAGTTTTTCCTCTTTTTTTTTAAAATTTATTTTATTATTCTCGTGTGTGTGTACTGTCAAATCAGATCTGACTGGTACAGGAGGAGATTGTCCCTCCTCCAGCAGAGCATCTGGTGGATTAGAACAGCGCGCCTTTGGAGTTGCAGTGCAGCTTCTTGCCACTAGACCACCAGAGCTCGCCAAGTTTTTCCTCTTTTAAATGCACACTGTCTGTATGTGTCATTTTATCTGAGTTGTCCTTCTGTCAACTTAGAAACCAGGTCTGCTCCTGGGCTGTCTGATAGTCATTGTGACTCTGTGCTATTTTCACTAATTGTGGTGAATCAGCGGCTTAGTGTGTCATCTCTAATGGTAGTCCACCACCTCTACATTAGTTAAACTTTATTTTTTACAATTGACTATTTATAATGTGGCACTTTCTATATTATCCTACACGTTATAGGAACATACTTAATAAGCCCAAACTCTGATAGGTCATGCTTTACTGTGTAGTTTCATAATGATGCATTAGATTCTTCACTCTTTTATTAGTTTTGGCTTACTACTGTTAAGCCATTACTTTCCATTACCTAGGAGTAGTTTTTCTTCATTTCTCCCAATTTCCTTTAAAAAAATACAAACAGGAAGAATACTACCACCTCCTAGCTAAAAAGATCTATAAGATCCAAAAAGAACTGGAAGAAAAATGCAGGACTAGACTACAGAAACAGAGCATGATGCCGAACGCTGCGGGCATGGTACCAGGTTCCATGAACCCAGGACCTAACATGGGACAGCCGCAACCAGGAATGACGTCCAGTAAGTATTTCCCCCCACCCCTTTTCCTGTAGATTTTTGTTGGGAAGAACTCAGCTAGAAAGAACATTATTTGTAACCAGAGTTGTTAATTTTCATGAGCTTTTATAAGTTTTCTAGAACTTATGAAAGACACTTTATCATCCACCAATAAAAACACTCACTGAACAGTGTATGTAAGACCCCAAGACATAGTCCTTAATGCTTTTTGATGACCTAAGATAATTTTTAGATCCATGATCATCATCTCATAGGTTTCCATGATTTTCTTAATTTTTTCTCTTGTAAAATTTCACTGACTTTTGCCTTTGTCCAGAGACCCTGGCTTTCATAGACACTAACTGTTAAATTTGTAGACAAGTCCTACACACTTGGCCATGCTTGTTACTTAATTGCCAGTTTACACTGTATATTCAAAGTCAAAAGATTATTTCATTTTGAGATGCATCATTTTTTTTTCTTGGAAAAATGATTTTATTATTTTTACAAATTATAAAAAATATTGATCATAATGATCAAGAAGTGCATATAAACACGTATAATGAAGAAAGTTTGAAAAGTATAACTTTTTCAGTTTGAAAAATATCTTATTTTGTCATCTATTGAAAAATTATCATTCACATTTTGAGTCTATATCTGGAGTGAGTTGTTTTTTTAGTGAGATGCATCATTTAAAATTGAAGCATTCATACTTTAGTTATTTAAAATTTGCTGCATTTACTAGTAAATTGGTTATTTACTAGTAATTATTCCTTTATTGACTTATTATTTGCTAGTTATTTTTCATTATTAATAGTTAAATTCCTTTATTGACTTCTTACTAGGTTTCAAACCTGGATAGTCTGCCTTCATGTTGTTGTTGTTGTTGTTGTTGTTGTTGTTATGTGCCGTTGAGTCGTTTGTGACTCATAGCGACCATATGTACAACAGCCCTAAACCCTGCTCTATCCTGTGCCAATTGTACTGTCTCCGATACAGCCATCCCGATCACCCCAGTCACTGAATCAATCCATCTCATAGAGGGTCTTCCCCTCTTGCGCCATCCTTCCACCCTCCCAAGCATGATGTCCCTTTCTAGGGACTTGTCCCTCCTTGCAACATGCCCAAAGTATGTCAGACAAAGCCCCAGAATCCTTGCCTCCAAGGAGTAGCTTGGTTTAACCCTCTCCAGGATGAATCTGTTTGTTTTCTTGGCAGTCCATGGTGCATTCAATACTCTTCTCCAGCACCACAGCTCAAAGGCATCAATTCTCCTTCTGTCCTCCCTAGTCATTGTCCAACTCTCTGATGCATAACAAGTGATTGCAAAGACCATGGCCTGTATCTGGTGCACCTTAGTCTCCAGAGAGACACTGTTGCTCTTGAGCACTTTAGAGAGTAGTCCTTTGTAAAACCTTAAGATTAAATGGGTAAAATGGAATTGTAATGAAACTTTTCTGCTCACTAATTTTGTAAAATAATAATTGGGGTCACCTAGTGAGTCCACTTCTGTAAAAATGACACCCTTGAAAGCCACCTGAGGCAGTTCTGCTTCTGCTCTGTCATTGTACGTGTGAACAGCAGTAGACATGGGCCAATGGGGAAGAAATTGAGGCCTTTTTTCCTTCTAAATTTTTTTCAAATACTTTAAGGATATGCTGGTGACATGTGTTGTATTCCAATCTCAATTTTAACAAGTGGCTTATTGAGGGGGTGGGTTATCTATTTTTTTCTAATGAAATTTTTTTAATTGTAATTTTAATGAATGTTTATGGAGACTTTGGATTTCCATTTATTCATTGTTGCACATTTTCCTCCCTCCCCACAAATTATTAGGAATGAATTTTTTCCCCCTTCTTTTTGGTGTGATAAAATTCCTGAATACTTTTGGATTAGATTATAGGATATTTAAATGTTTGTTATCAAACATTTATGTTTAAAAAAAACTTTGTGTGTTTTTGCCTTGTGGTCCACCATCTGGTTCCTCTATGTTTTGCCATAACAAAGTATTTATTGAAATTTCTAAGTTTTTCCTTGATATACTGAAAATTCAGATGATGCCCATTGGGCCAGCATTAGAAATTAATGGTACTTCTATATTACTCACCCAGTAAAAAGAATCTTGTCCATCAGAACTGCACATTATAATATTTCGACCAGATCTAGGCAGTAGGATCCTTTTTCCCCCACAATTTATTTAAAAGTCAAGAGACTTCATCACAGCTATTAAGCTCTTAATAGAGGTTTATCTCTGGGTCATGGGATCATGAATTGTTTTCTTTTTTGCCTAATATTTTCTAATTTCTGTGTAGTAACCACAGACCATGCACATAATTTTTTAAATATTTCAGTTAAAAATCAACATTCAAAGTGGATTTGAGTGTATAAAAACATTTATTGGAGCACACCATTCAGTGTGGTCACCACTGGGCAGAATCAGTGGCTCTTCCTTTTCAGAGTGATCTGCTATACAGTGTGCAAAGATTATGATGATGCAACCAATAGCTTATCAAATGCTACAGTAGTTTTCTTTTTGATATTGCGTTCTTTTTTTTTATTTAGTCAAGTTTTATTTTTTAAAATGTACAGTTAGTTGGACCAGTTTATGCATCTTCTCAAGCAGCTGGGGCATCGCCACCTGTGGTGTTTCTGGTGTAAATTACTTGAGCTCTGTGTTTTGAAAGCAGCTTGAGAAGTCCCTCTTCTTGGCCTTGCCCCATATTTGTTCACTGGGTCTTTGTCCTTCTTGGCCGACTTTCCAGCATCTTTCTTCTTCTTGTCATTGGGCAGCATCGCAAAGCCCGGAGAGAAGCTGCCGCAAGTGCAGCCTTGTTGAGATGTCTGATATTGCATTCTTATCCTTTCAACAGTGTGGAATCAACTTTCGTACTAGAGCCACATTCACTGAGGCCCAGCTTGCTCACATACACTTTTTTTTAAGTAGTAAGTTGTTTTTATTTTTTAATAAGTTGAAAGGATTTGCCCTTTCAAACCCAGTTCTTTGCATATAGTTCGGTAACTTGCTATAGCAAATACACCTTTTCTTTTTTTTTTTATTTTAATTGTGATTTTAATGAAAGTTTACAGAAAAGTTAGATTCATTCATCATTACACATTTTACTCCCTCTCGCACAAGTCCCCCTCCCCAGTTCACTATTATTTTAATATGTGTTCATTGTCGCACAACTCCCTCCCTCCCCCTCCTCCCACTAGTCCTCTTGCAGTGTACCTCTGATTATTTTTTTTTAATTAATTTCAGTGAACATTTACAGAGATTTTGGATTTCCATTCATTCATTGTTGCACTTTTCTCCCCACCCATCCCACACCCATCCCCACTTCGCTCTTCTCCTTGAAAAGCAAAAGAAAAAGTCCTTCATTGGTATACAATCCCCCCACACTCTGCCACCCCTACCCCAAGTGCACTCCAGCAAATACACTTTTTTAACTTGTTCTCTTTTCTTTGCTAGATGGTCCTTTGTCTGATTCAGCTATGATCATTGGCACTGTGGCAAACCAGATGATGCCCCAGATAACTTCACAACCTGGTAGGTTGAAGGACGAGAGCCCGCCAGGGTTTATTCAGGGTTTGCTACACAGCATGGTCACGCCTGTCAATGGCATAACTGATGTCAGCAGCAAGTCTCATCATAATCACCTATTTGAGGGGCCAGAAAGCCTCTTGGAATTTGCTCTCAGGGAGGAGTAGACAGTGATGAGCAGGCTTGTGGTCAGATCAAGAGACCAAACAACTTTAAATAATCAATCAAGCATCCTCTTACGAACAGTTGGCCTGTGTGGAAATTATTACCTTTAACTAAAAAACTAAAAGTGAATTAATAATATCCTCTTATTGCTGCTATCAATGAAACAATTTATTTATAAATCTGAAGTTGAGAGCAGATTTCTATTTATCATGATAAAATTGATACCAAGTCAGAAAACATAACTCTGCACTTTGATTTGTCACTTAATTCCATGGAAATCTTGAGAATAACGTCTGTGTTCACAGGTTTGAATCAATTTGGCCAGATAAACATGGGCCTGCCTTCCATTGGCCCCCAGCAAACCTCTCTCCTTCAGCACTATGGACAGTTGGAACAGCCTGGAACTCTCAACCTGGTCAGGTTTTACTTCCCTGAGAAATCTTTTTTACCATTATCAGTCAGGAAAAATATCTTTTGTTTCTACTACATAAGCACAAATTCTCATGCTTGTCTCAGTGATAAACTGAAAATGCTTTAATGATCCCTTGACCTGATTCTGTAATTCTCTTGCACTTGGTCTTGAATTTAGGTATGAGTAAATGAATATATGTGGTTTGGGATGATGAAAAGAGTTTAAAAGAAGTACAGTATAAAAAATGACAGCACTTACTACCCTTAGGTAGTGAATACAAAAATACTTTCATTTTGTTGTTGTTGTTATGTGCTGTCGAGTCTCCTGCGACTCATAGCGACCATATGTACAACAGCCCTAAACCCTGCTCTGTCCTGTACCAATCTCACCATCTCCAACACACCTACCCTGTTTACCCCAGTCACTGAATCAATCCACCTCATAGAGGGTCTACCTCTCCTGTGCTGTCCCTCCACCCTCCCAAGCATGATGTCCCTCTCCAAGGACTGTTCCCTCCTTGCAACATGTCCAAAGTATGTCAGACGAAGCCTCAGAATCCTTGCCTCCAAGAAGCAGCCTGGTTTAACTGTTTCCAGGGTGAACCTGTTGGTTTTCCTAGCAGTCCATGGTACATTCAATACTTTTCACCAGCACCACACCTCAAAGGCATCAATTCTACTTCTATCCTCCCTAGTCATTGTCCAACTCTCTGACACATAACAAGTGATTGCAAAGATTATGGCCTGTATCAGGCGCACCTTAGTCTCCAGAGTGACACAATTGCTCCTCAGCACTTTGGAGAGGTCCCTAAAAGCAGACTTTCCCATCGCAATACGTCTTTTAATTTTCTGGCTGCTGGTGCCAAGAGTGTTCACTGTGGAGCCAAGCAAACTAAAGCTGTGAGCAATCTCAGTCTCTTCACCATCCATCCTGATTTTGCCAGTTGGTTCTGTGATGAGAATCTTCATCTTCTTTTTTTTTTATAATTTATTTATTGTGCATGTACCGTCAAATCAGATCTGACTGGTACAGGAGGGAAATTTTCACTCCTTCTCCGGCAGAGCATCTGGTGGATTTGAACCATGTACCTCTGGGATTGCAGTACAGCTTCTTGCCACAAGGCCACCAGAGCTCCCCTAATCTTCATCTTCTTGATATTGATCCTCAATTCATATTGAAGGCTGCAGTCCTTGACCCTCTGAAGCAAGCAATTCAGGTCCTCCTCAGTTTCAGCGAGCAGTGTTGTGTCATCTGCATAATGCAGATTGTTGATGGATCTTCCACCAATCCTGATGCCACACTTCTCCTCGTAGAACACAGCCTCCCAGATAATCTGTTCTGCATATAGGTTGAAAAGGTATGGAGACAGGACACATCACTGGCATACACCCTTCCCAATTTTGAACCATGCAGTGTTTCCTTGCTCTGTTCTGACGACTGCCTCCTGGTCCCAAGTATAGGTTTCTCATTAGCACGATCAAGTGTTAAGCAAGTTCAAGCTGAAGCTAAGGAAAATTAAACCAAATCCACGGGAACCAAAATATAACTTGATCTCAGAAGTGCACGGTTCAAATCCACCAGATGCTCTGCTGAAGAAGGAGGAACAGTCGCCTCCTGTACCAGTCAGATCCAATTTGATGGTACACGCATTAAAAAAAAAAATATATATATACACACACACACACACACACACACACACACACACATATATAACTTGAGTCTATCCCTCCCCTCCTGAATTTCAGAACCATCTCAGGAACAGGTTTGAGACCTTGAACAATAATGAGCAAAGACTAGATGAGTTGTGGGAGGATATCAAGAATATCTTTCAGGAAAAGTACAAGCGATCATTGCAAAGACAGAAGAGGAAGAAAAGACCAAAATGGATGTCAGAAGAGACTCTGAATATTGATTGCACTGATTTGCCGAGAAGCCAAAGCAGAAGGAAGAATTCAAGATACTAAAGAGCTGAACAGAAGATTTCAAAAGGCAGCGTGGGAAGATAAAATATTACAATGAAATGTGCAAGGAGCTGGAGTCAGAAAATCAAAAGGGCCGAACTCACTCAGCATTTTTCAAGCTCTGGGAACTGAAGAACAAATTCAGGATGATTTAGGCAGAATATTAAATGATCCAGGAAGTATTAAAAGAAGATGGAAAGAATATACTGAGTCACTGTATCAAAAGATATTGGCAGATAAAGAAGAATTTTATGAAACAACATATGAGCAAGAGCTTTTGGTGATGAAGGAAGAAGTTCAAGCTACTTCGAAAAAAATAGCAAAAAATAAGGCCCCAGGAATAGATGGTATACCAATTGATATATTTCAACTAACAGATGCTGCCCTGTATGTACGCACCAAGTTGTGCCAAGAAATCTGGAGAACAACCACCTGGCCAAATGACTGGAAGAGATCTGTATTTGTTCCCATTCCAAAGAAGGGTGACCCAACAGAGTGTGGAAATTATAGAACAATATCATTGATTTCACATGCAAGCAAGATTCTACTGAAGATTATCTAAAAACGACTGGAACAGCACATCAGCAGAGAACTGCCAGAAGTCCAGGCTGGGTTTAGAAGGGGTCGTAGGGAGGTCTGGTGGCCTAGTGGAAAGAACCTGTACTGCAATCCCAGAGGTATGCAGTTCAAATCCACCAGATGCTCTGCTGGAGAAAGAGGGTCAATCTCCTGTACCAGTCAGATCTGATTTGACGGTACACACACAAAATAAAATAAAAAAAAGAAGGGGTCGTCGTACTATGGATATTGTAGCTAATGTTAGATGGATCTTAGCTGAAAGTAAGGAGTACCAGAGTAATACCTATCTGTGTTTCATTGATTATTGCAAAGGCGTTTGACTGTGTGGATCATAACTTTCATTTTGCACTTTTTTTCTTTTTTAAACCCCCTAGAAACTGCATCTCTAGAGCTTAAAATAATCCTTAAGATACAGTAAGGAATAATACATGGGAGAAAATTCCCATTAAGAATTTTGTACCCTGATAAAAAAGGGCTATACCAGAGATTCATTATGATAATGTCTGTAAACTGCACTGTAATATAGACAATAATTTACATAATGACATAAAAGCTTTCATGGCCTTAAATGGGGGGGGGTGAAATATGATTTCTTAAAAATACATCATGGAGTGCCTAAAGAAAAAGCAAATATGTCTTGGAGAAAGTGCAGCCAGAGTGCGTTTTGGAGGCAAAGATGATAAAGCTTTGCTTCACATACTTACAAGTTATGTTTTGAGGAGGAAGAGCTGTTCCTTGGAGAGGGTAAAGACATGATGCTCAGAAACATTAGCAGTGGAGAAGAAAACCTTTGACCAGGTGCATTGACAGAGTGACTGCCACAGTGGGCGCTAGGGTATTACAAAGTGTGAGGACAGGGTTCAGGTCTGTTTTTCATAGGGTAACTGTGGGTCATAGTAGACCTAACAAGACCGTATCATTTATTGTTTTTGTGTTGGTTCCCCCCTACTCTGTGGTGTGTGGTCGCATCGAGATTATGACATTTGAACTAGATGATCCGCATTCCCTCCCTTTAGGTTTGCTGGATGCATTTTAGAAATAAAACGCTTCCCTCCGTAGAGCATTTGTACACCACCTCAGTGACCAGGTTTGGCCCTATTTTGGGATACCATACTGGAGTTTCGTACTTTGTGGTTTAACACCAGCACCAAGATGAGTAGAGCATTCACTCTCCTCACTTGTTCACTCTCCATTTCTTGTTGGAGTTCATTGGCATTTGTATACTGCACCAGGCGCCCTTGTCGTTCCGCACTCGTTATTTCTTGAGCAGAATGTAGTTCCTCATTGTCTTGGGAGGAGAATCAGTTGTTCTGTTTTCTTCCTCACACCAGTTCTTCCTTCGCTGTTCAGTAAATCTACCTGTGAATGTGATGGCATGTTTTTGAAGCATGGTAACGTGGTTTTGGTCTCTGACTTTTTGCAGCCTATGGGATATGGACCTCGCATTCAGCAGCCTTCTAGCCAGAACCAATTCCTCCCGCCGACTACATTCTCCACACAGGGAATGAATGTATCAAATATGCCTTTGGGGCAATCCAGCGGTCAAGCTCCGGTGTCCCAAGTATGTTTCAGATGTAGATTTTTGTGGGATATTTTCCCCACGAGTTCTGAAACGTGTCTTTATACAAGTTTTATACAGGGAACACCACAAATAATGGCTGATGGTTAATTTTTCAAAAAATTAGTTATGGGTATATTTTTTTCTGGCTTTTAAAAAAATTATTTTTAATTCATTTTAATGAAAGTTTACAGAGACTTTCTATTTCATTCAATCATTGTTGCACTTTTCTCCCTTCCCAGCCTTCCCCCCAATTCGCTTTCTCTTTAAAAAGAAACAAAAAGTTCTTTCATAGTTATACAATCCCTCCCCCCAAGCCCACTCCACTATGTAGCGTTCGTTCTGGACTCCTGTCATGACAATAATACCTAATCACATATCCCTTTCAAACAGTTCTCTCCCTCTTTTGTTTCAAAGCAGTATATATAATTTATCCCATCTTTCTCGGTCTCCCCCCAACCCGGTTGTCAGTCCGATTTTACAACAGTGGCACTACGCAGTATTTGTCCTTTTTTAACTGAGATATTTGACTGAGCATACTGTCCTCCAGGGTCACCCATTTTGTATAATATTTCATGAGTTCCTTGTTTTTCAAAGCACCATAGTCCATTGTGTGAATATACCACAGCTTCTCTATCCATTCGTTTGTTGATGGGCACTTATGTGGTTTCCAACCCTTCGCTGTTGTGAACAAAGCTGGGATAAACATGGGTGTGCATATATCTGCTTGGATGGGGGTTATGGTTTCTTTAGGGTATATTCTCAGTAGTAGAATTGCTGGGTCAAATGGTATTTCTATTTACAACTCTTGTGAAAGCGCCATACCCCTTCCACAGTGGTTGCACCATTTTACACTCCCACCAATAGTGAATAAGGGTTCCAGTTTCTCCACTACCTCACCAGCATTTGTTGCTTGCTGTTCTGTTAAATTTTGCTATTCTTACTAGAGTGAGATGATATCTCATAGTTGTCTTGGGTATATTCTTTTCTAAAGGTGGAACAATTGCTCTGTGGCTTGGCTCTGATGTTAATTGATAAAAAAAGGAGGAAATATGTTAAAATTAATAGGAAAAACTTGTAAATAGCCAACATCTTTATTAAAATGAACTCCTGTGGAAGCTGCAGAAGAACTGTCTAAACAAGAGGGTAGATTGTATCCTCTCTCATGCCCTGCTAGTGTCTGTGGTCATTCTGTTAAATGATCTGACAACTGCTTTCTTTCACTATGTTGCTGGTTTTAAGAACCAAAGATTTGCCCTATAGTAAACAGAATTTTGACACATTTTGGAAGTAGAGAAATATTTCCTGTTTTTATTTGATTAGTTTGAGTCCTAAATGTGTACACCGTTTCTATGAAAAGATGACACAACTGTCCAGTTCTTCCTGCCCTGTGAACTCCCTGATGATGCCTCCAGGCTCTCAAGGGAGTCACATTCATTGCCTCTCTCTCCCTCAGCCACCACTGCATCAGAATTCACCCTCACCTGTACCGAGTCGGACCCCAACCCCCCATCACACACCTCCAAGCATAGGGGCCCCGCAGGCACCACCAGCAGCAATACCAGCCCCTGTTCCTACTCCTCCAGCCATGCAGCCTGGGCCACCGTCCCAGACTCTCCATCCTCCTCCAAGGCAGACACCCACGCCACCAGCCACACAGCTTCCACCACAAGTGCAGCCTTCAATTCCTGCTGCTCCACCCGCTGAGCCACCCCAGCAGCAGCCACTCTCACAGCAGAGTACGGCAGCCTCCGTTCCCACCCCAACGGCACCATTGCTTCCTCCACAGCCTACAACTCCAGTAAGCACAGATGAGGGCTTCAGGGGGTTGGGTCACTTGACTGTCATGTTACAGTACTACTGGGGTCTTTCTTATTTCAGCGTCTCTTGTTATCTCACCAGTTAGACCGAAGTTTGTTTTTAATTAGGGACTCCTTCCCCTTTTTGCTTTTCTCTTTATTCACACCCGAAGAGGTAGAGGTATTTGTTTAGGTTTGACTTAGACCATGCCATGGCATATTTTGTGGTGTATTCTGAGACCTGAAAAAAATGCCAAGAATAGTTTGTCACTGCTTGTTTCTCTGTCACTTACTACTTGTTGGTTCTGTATATAGCAGAAATCCAAATTTTTACCTGGTCATTAAATTTCCAATAGAGATCTG
>NW_006399836.1:3723884-3729669 GCF_000299155.1 Elephantulus edwardii | reverse complement strand
AGAGGCCTGCTATTTCAGAAGTGGGTGGCCAATCCTTCTTCCTAGTCTGTCTTGATCTGAATGTTCAGATTTAGAGGAGTATCTGACAGACAGCAATTTGTGGAGCAGTTAAAGATAAATCCCTTATTGTGGGATCCTTTGTTTACCTTCCTGATGATTCTCAATAAATACACAGAGAGGCCTGGCTTGGGCCCTTCAGTCATCAGGACTGCTGGCCCAGTCTTTACTCTCTCTTACCTCATTCTTTGTTGTCTGTCTCATTATTAATTTGTCCTCGGTCTGCAACAGTCAGCAGTGAGAGATGACTAAAATAAAAGGGAAAGTTAAAGTGATAAGCAAAGAACAGCGAGCATGAGCAGGAAGCTTGCCTACCTGGAATTAGGACAGTTTCTGGAAAAGCTAGTCAGCTGGATTTTGGACTAGGAGCTTCAAGCCTTTGTTCACAGGGTTGCTATGAGTCATATTCGACTCAAAGGCAATCAACAACAATGAATAAAATAATCTGGCCCAGTAGAGTGAATAGGGGTGGAGGGAAATCATGTCTGTTTGGTTGAGGTCAAATTAATACAAGGTTGCAAATGTATATTTAAAGTTCTTGCTGGCAAGCAGTTAACTCACTTTTCATAGCTTTAACTCCTTCGGCTAAGGCTAGTGTCACTGCAGTATTAGAAGTGGGGGCAGAAATCAAGAGAGAAAGTGGTGCTTTGCAAAACAGCAGCAGTGCTAGAGAGGGGGGAAATAAGGATTAATCCAGTTTTGAAATAACGTGGATACAATTTTCAGTGTATTTCTAATATTCCCACAATGAAAGATAAATGAAAACAAGTCTCCACGTTTTTAACATAGCCGTTCTGTCACTCCACCTAGTGGAGGGCTAGCAGTATTCCAGCTACTCTCCTGCACAGCTGATTTCATCTTTAAGAGCTTAGCTAGTTACAGAAGAAACAGGCTCAGGTGAAAGGATTTGCTCAAGATCACACAGCCAGGGAAAGACTTGCCATAAAGTCTAAAGACCCTCCTTCCAGTCCCTTCTCTAGAGAAACAAGTGATGGCTCCTTGATAGAGGCCAGAGCTCTTCTCAGTCAGTGTAATAGAAGGTGAAAATGGAACTGTTAGTGGCCCTACAGAGACACTCCTGTAGGCTTTCCCTTTTACAACCAAAGTTCTTCCCAGGAGACGACTTTCGGTCCTCAGTGTTCCATGTGAGATCACTGAAAATCAAAAGCCAGCAATTTGGTTGCATTTCCTCCATGATTGTTGTTATTGTGTGCCATTGAGTCGCTTGCGACTCATAGCGACCCTATGCACAAGAGCCCTAAAGGCCGCTCTATCCTGTGCCTACCTCGCCATCTCAGACCACCACTCCAGTCACAGAATCAATTCATTTCATTGAGGGTCTTCCTCTCCTGCGCTGTCCCTCCACTCTCCCAAACATGATGTCCCTCTCCAAGGACCAGTCCCTCCTTGCAACATGCCCAAAGAATGTCAGACGAAGCTTCAGAATCCTTGACTCCAAGGAGCATTCCGATTTCACTTTCTCCAGGACAAACCTGTTCGTTCTCCTAGCAGTCCAGGATATATTCAACACATGATAGAACTGGCAGCCCGGGTTATGTATGTAATGCTCTTCGACATGGAATCTTCTGTCATCCTCATTTATTGACTTTTAAATCCATAGGACATGAGAATGACTAATGACTATGTTGTCAGAAGGTGGTCACGGGTGTTTCAGGTCGACATTATGAACGACAGAGCTGAACCCTGTCCTATCCTGTGCCATCATCATCATCATCTCTGACATACTTGAGCCCATTGCTCCAGTCACTGTGTCCGTCCACCTCGTGGAAGGTTGTCCTTTTTTTTTTTTATTTTATTATTTTGTGTGTGTGTACCGTCAGATCTGACTGGTACAAGAGGAGATTGTTCCTCCTTCTCCAGCAAAGCATCTGGTGGATTTGAACCGTTCACCTCTGGGATTGCAGTACACCTTCTTGCCACTAGGCCACCAGAGCTCACCAAGGTTGTCCTTTCTATCACTGACCCTCCACCTTTCTAAGCATGATGGCCCTTTCTAAAGAATGGAAAATCGTTTCTAAGAACATAACCCAAGTATGAGAGACAAAGGTCGGTCATCTTTGACTGTAAGGAGCCCTTTCATGGCACTTTCTCGGTTTTGGCCTTCATAGGATATCCAGTACCAACACCACTCAGAAGCATCACTCTTGCTTTCATCCTATTTACTATCTCTCAGATGTTGAGTTACTCACTGAAAGGACCATGACCTAGAATAGGTGTACCTTAGGTTACTCAACTGACATCAGTGCTCTTGAGTACTTTAGACTTGAGTACTGTAGACTTTCCAGGTGCAATTCATCTTTTGATATCTTTTTTTTATTCATTGTTCCACATTCCCCCTGCCCCAGTCCAACACACAATGCACTCCTTGTTCCAGACTGTTCTCATACATATAATGCCTAATCATATATTCCTTTCAGACAGTTCTTACCCTATGTTCTAATAGTTCATTATCTATCTGCACTTTCCCCATCCCGACCACCCCCATCCCCTGCTCAATGTCTGTCCTATTCTATAATAGGATTATGCAGTATTTCTCCTTTTGTGACTGAAATATTTTACTTAGTCCTCAAGGCTCCCCCATGTTATAAAATGTTTTACTATTTCATTGTTTTTCAGTACTGTATAGTATTCCATTGTGTGTCTGTACCACCCTTTTTCTATCTATTCGTTTGTTGAGGGCACTTGGATTGCTTCCATCTCTTTGCTATTGTGAATAATGGAACAATATGAGTATGTGTACATCTGTTTCAGTTGTGGCTCTGGTTTCTTTAGGGTATATTAATAATTTCTGGGTCAAATGGTATTTCTATATCCAACTTTTTGAGAAAGTGAAGGATTGCTTTCCATAGTGGTTGTACCTCTTTACATCCCTACAAGCAGTGAATAAGAATTCTAATCTCTCCACAACCTCACCAGCATTTGTTTGCTACTCTGCTCTTGTTGCTGGGGTGAGATGATAACTCATAGTTGCTTTATCTTTTGATTTCTTGACTACTGATACCAAGGAAGTTGATTGTGCATCAGAGTAAGATTAAATCGTTGACAATTTCAATCCTTGCTTCATCTATCATGATGTTGCCTATTGCCGAGATGGTGACAATTTTTGTTTTCTTGATTGATATGTAATCCATAATAAAGGCCAACTGAAGTCTTTGATCTTCTGCAGCAAAAACTTTAAGTCCTCCTCACTTTCAGCAAACAAGATGGTGTCATCTAGGGAGCTCTGGTGTCCTAATGGCAAGAAGTTGCACTACAATCCTAGAGGCATGCATTTCAAATCCACCAGACGTTGTGATAGACAAGGAGGGACAGTCTCCTCCTGTACCACTCAGATCTAACTGTACACACACAAAATAATAAAAAGATTGTGTCATCTGCATAATACAGCTTGTTGATGATGTCACATTCTTCTTCATACGAGTCTACCTTCTCAAATCATTTGTTCAGTATACAGATTGAGTAATTAGGGAAAAAAGATACATCCCCAGCACATACCTTTCTTAACTTTAAACCATGCAGTGGTCTCGTCTCCATTGGTAAAAACAGCTTTTCGGTACAGGTTTATATGCCTTCTCATTTCCCTTTGAAATCTTGTTCATCTCTTTCACCTTGGCATCTCCTCTCTTTGTTTTAGCTTCTGTCTCTCCCCAGGAGCCACCCCTGGCCCCAACTCACAGCACCAGCTGCAGGCCTCAGCTGGAAGGTTCAAATAGGCACCCTAGGTCATATTATGCACTGCTGCCACAGGCCTCTGCCAAAGACTGAAAAGGAGGTCCTGCACATAGCCTGCATATACGTATATGCCTGACTGCTCCTGTGGTTTGCTGTAGGGATGTAACACATATGTTTGTTGGATTGCGGTAGTGATCTGTATGTTACTTGTTCTATAGGAAGCTCTGGTAGCTTAGTGATAAGGAATTGTGCTGCAAATGTGAAGACACATGAATCAAGTCTACCAGCTGCTCTGCAGGAGAATGATGAGCAGTCTCTTCCTATGGGATTTATAGACTCTGAAAACCTGCTGGAAGGTCAGCCAATTTGGTGATACAGAACATGAAGTTACTTATAGCTTAGATGTGTGTATGCTGGTGTGTCATTTGCTCTTCTTGCTACAACACTTGTCTGTCAGTTTACTCTACTAGGGTAACATGTGGGTTGCTATGAGAGTGGAAAACATGCCACCAATGTTTTCTTTCAAAGACTAGCAGGGTTATCGATGGTGGACAGGTTTCAGTGGCGTTCATAGATTATGCCAGAATAGGAAGCAGGATTGCCCATCTATTTCTGAAATAATAGACTTTCAAAAACTCTGTGAATAAAAGGATAGATACATTATTAGAAGTAGAAACCAGATTGGAGTTGCTCAAAATAAGGAGACCCAGCTGAAAACATCCGTTGATAATGGAAATAGCACAAATGTCCAAACACAAGGAAAGGGATTGACAGATTATAGTACATTCACACAATGAAATACTATACAGCATACAGGGGCAATGATTTTGTAAATTACTATGTAATTTTGGAGGGACTGGAGAGCATTATGCTAAGTGAACTAACTCGGTCCTATAAGGACAAATAGTGCCTAAGACCATTATTGTATAACCTGTATGGATCCAAGGGGGGAGCAGAGAAGAAGGGATGGGTTGAGGTTCATGTTGTGGTGGTTAATCACAGAGCTGCACAATTTCATGGGTGGAGGGAGGGGTGGGTAAAGGAAATGGGAAAGGTCTGGCCAGAATGACAATGTATACGTCTTTTCAAGTAAACCAGTATAAAAAGAAATTATTTTAAAATAATCAAAACATGGAATGTATGAAGTATGAATATAGGTAAGCTGGAAGTTATCAAATATGAAAGATTGCACAGCCTCCTGTCCATAATCCAAAAAGCATGTAAATCCCAAAAAATCACAACACACACACACACCCAAATATTTTTTGTGGTTTGGCTAAATGTTTACAGGGCAAATTAATCTTCCATTCAAAATTATTATATACCCTTCATTTTGTGACATTAATTGCAATTCTCTCAAAGTAATAGCTCTCTTTCTTCCCATTTCATCTCAAGGTCCCCATTTCCATTCACCCCTCTTTCCTGCCTTCTGATCTTTGTTTTGTTGGTAAATGTTACCCTTTTGCTCTCTAATGGTTGACTTTCCTGAGAAGTATGTTACTGCTCCTCAGAAACCAGTCACAGCTGTAATATAGGCCTGTTCATCATTTGGCTGATCTCGGGAATTAACAGTTCAGATCCAGGTTTGAAAAAAATCTAATGGCCACAGTATGGGAGTTGCACTGGTCTCTATCAGACCAGTAAATCTGGTCTTTTTGTGAATTTATGTTCTGTGTTTTCACTCCCATTCTATTCCAGGACCTTCTTTATTTGGTGCTGATCAGAGCAACTGGTAGATAATATGTACATTTTCTGGTCTCGGGCAAATGGGAACTCATTTCTTTGAGTCTCTTTCTACCCTCCTGTCTCCTTTTTTCCTCAGGGAATCTCAGAACATTTAATCGTGCTAATGCAAAACCTATATTTGGACCAAGAGGCAGTGGTCAGAACAGAGCAAGGCAACACTGCATGGTTCAAAATTGGGAAGGGTGTACGTCAGGGATGTGTCCTATCTCCATACCTTTTCAACCTGTATGCAGAGCAGATTATCTGAGAGGTTCTATGAGGAGAAGCGTGGCGTTAGGATTGGTGGACG
>NW_006399836.1:3705360-3723309 GCF_000299155.1 Elephantulus edwardii | reverse complement strand
GAGAGGGACATCATACTGGGTAGAGTAGAGGGACAGCGCAGAAGGGGAAGACCCTCTATGAAGTGGATTGATTCAGTGACTGGGATAATCGGGATGGGTGTGTGAGAGGCAATGAGATTGGCACAGGATTGAGTAGGGTTTAGGGCTGTTGGACATAGGGTCGCTATGAATCGCAAATGACTCGACGGCACATAACAACAACAACAACCTTTATCTGACACACTGCAGTACACTTCTTCCTCTGAGTTCACAGTCCCCCGAGACCCATTCACGTCCCTATCATGATGCTCCTAGAACACACACAACCCTCTTCTCAATGTTTCCCTGAGACCCGGACTTGCTCACTTCAGCTTTCACCTTTGTAGTAGAAAAACATTTTGGTCTCCATCAGGTCTCTCAATAAGAGTCCTCCTCCCTTTCGTTCTCTCCCCATAATCTGTTTATGATTCCTTTTGGGATACTCCTTTGGGCCCTTCCTCCTGTCCTGGGCTCTCTTACTCTTTATCCAGAGCAAAGCTTCTGGGTTTTCCAGGCCCAGAGGGATCAGTTATCCCAACAACCTACCAAGCCTTATCAGAAAGCATCGAGAAAACCAGCTCAGCAGCGGCAGTTTTAATTTGTCTGTAATTCCCGCGCTTCCCTGTTGCCATGGAAACTGGAAGAGGCGGTGAAGAGCGAGCCTCTCAGACTGCGGGGAAATGCATACATAATCGGAAGGGCGGGGAAGAAAGGGCCGCGTTTTCTGGGATCTGATTGGTTATCCATTCAGTCCCTCCGTGATGTCATTAAAAAGGGCCGGAAAAGAAAGAAGCACACCGCCATTTCTTATGAGGTTCCGCTCCGTGGGCTCTGTGTTTATAAGTGTGGTTTCTGGTTGATTGTCTTGGGAGTCGAACAGGACTCATAGCGACCCTGTGAACAAAAAGCTTGAAGCCCCTCCATAACTACTGACATTTATAAAAGTTCATAATTTCCAGAGGCGTGTTATTTAGGAAGTGAGCGCCACTCGTCACAGTAATTACTATACAAGGGTAGAACTGGCACGCAAGGTCGTAAAATGAGTGCAAGATAGTGTCCAAAAGAATCGCAAGGAAAGGGCCTATTCCTCTGCCCTTTCCGCAGCAATGAAGTCTTATTATACATCTTGACAGTAAAAAGCCACCTGTGCACCATTCCTCCCTGACCCCACCTTCTGGGTGACATCCCAAACGCCGGGTGATGGCTGTGACCAATCAGAAAAGAGCACGACCAACAACCACGCCTTGCTTACGTCAGCAATGACGTAATTCACCTAAAGGCACTGAGTGACTCCATATTTGAGAACTAACAAAGGGCACCCAATCAGATTTTTCCACAGAAGCTGATCCCCTAACAAAACCCTGCCCTTCAACCCCTACCTATAAAACCTGCTCTGAGAGCAGTGCGCCACGCGAAGGCGCGGGAGGAGGAGCGCATCGCCCGGCCTGTGGGCCGCGGAGCCATCCAGGCAGCCATGGGGAAGCAATATTTCTGCGACTACTGTGACCGCTCCTTCCAGGACAGCCTTCACAACCGGAAGAAGCACCTGAATGGGCTGCAGCACCTCAAGGCCAAGAAGGTCTGGTACGACAAGTTCCGAGATGCAGTCACCATCTTGGTTGAGGAACAGAACAAGAGGCCCTGCCGGAAGTTTCTGCAGATCGGCCAGTGCGACTTTGGCTCCAAGTGCAGATTTTCCCACATGTCCGGGCAAGACCTTCAGGAGCTGAGCCTCCAGGTAGAGGAGGAGAGGCGAGCCAAGGAGTGGCCCCTAGATGCCGTGGAGCTCCCTGACGTCCGTCTGGAGGACTGGCTGGAGAAGAGGGCCAAGCGGCTGAGCTCGGTTCCAAGTACCAGGGCTGAACCGGACAGCACCACCATCTTCCAGTACCCCATGGGCTGGCCGCCGGTCCAGGAGCTGCCACCATCCCTGAGGGCACCCCCGCCTGGAGGGTGGCCCGCACAGCCCAACGTCCAATGGGGCTGAGCCCTTTCCTGCTGTCTTCTCACAGCAAAGACAGTAATTAGGGAGGCCCCCACAGAGCCCCTGAAACCACTCTGCACTGATGGATGGGACTCGGGATCCCCACCAGGGGCCACGCTTCCTCTCATAGGAGCTGGGTGGCATCACTCCCTTCCTCCCAGGACATATGAGAAAACAAACTTCTGATGTTGATAAAGTCTGTCATCAATCGTAAAAAAAATAAAAATAAAAAAACTTGCTCTGTAATTTCCTCAGTTGTAAGTTTGCTGCCTGACCTTTCCTTTCTCAGGCCTCAGACAGTAAACCTGCCTGAGAGCTGCTAATGAAACTCCTTTGTTTCACTTCACTCGCTTCTCAGCACCTTTTTACCTTACAGACAGCCTAATATAAACTAAAGTACCCACCAGTTCGGGAAAGACTACAAATCCTATCCAGTCCTGTAAGTATCGCCTAGCACTCCTCTAAAGTCAATAACTCCTGGAACAACAGCAGAAGAGGAGGAAGTGAGAATCCTCTCCCCCCGAGACCACTCTTGGCCAATCAACGCAGTGGTAGCTTTGAGAGACAAGTGGTGTAAACAAATCATTTTGTAGGAAACTCAGCAACTGGAGGCCTCTGCCAGCTTCTCTCCACCATGTTTGATTCACCCGGCTGGGGTAACAAGAAAGTGGGGTGCTGGCGATCGTGCACTGGCCTCTCATCAGGGGCCCCGTGGACAGTAAGGTAACCTCCGTGGCTATTTACCGATGGGGTCATCCAGCCCTTAGAAGGGTTACGGCGGTCCAAGGGCAGAATCTGGAAGAGAGGGACAGCTTATGCCGCACGTGGCCGCAGCACATCTTTTCAGAGACTCGAGGTAAGGAGCCATTTGTGTTCTGAGGGTCCATGGGGCCTGATGCCCCCGAGGGGATGCAGTGTCCTAGGTCGGGAAAGCCTGTTTCTGCTGAAAGAAGGCCCCAGCTCAGAATGGGCTGCGAAAAGAACATGGGAAATCATCAGAGAGTGGAGACTGCATCTTGGGGGGCTTAGAGTCCTAGGAAATGTGACTGTAAGACTAGGATGAGATCTGCAAAGATAAAAGTGACTCTTCTCATGGAGTCCCCCCCCCCTTACCAGTTCCTCTTATTCTTTTTGAGAAGCTCATAAAGTGACTTTGCTCAGGGACCTTCTGTATTGGAAAAGAACCCATTTTCCTTTTTGTCAGACACCCAGCTTATGTAAATCACTCATTTTCTTTAAAAGTCCAGGTAGTTTCTCCAGGTCTGTGATAGTGAAAAGCCAGATTATGGCACAGCCAGAACCAGGGCTGCTTCGTCCACACCTGCACCGAGTGTGAGCACCACGTGGAGGCACTGGGAGTGCACTGTGTGTGAGGTAGGCGCTGGCAGCGGGGCCCTAACACCAAGCGATACTCGGGCTGGTGGTGACTAGTAGAGGACGATGGGGGGGCCTGCTAGTAGTGGAGTTCGAAAAGGGGACTAGAGCTGATACAGAACATCTGAAATGCTTGCAGTTGACTTTACTCCTTTATTCTTTTAGGACTACAGCTTGTGTATCACCTGCTAAAACATCTAAGAACCACAACCCGAAGATGGAGAAACGTGGCCTGATGATCCAGCGCCGCATCCAGAACCTGACCCACGCCTGTCACTGCCGCAACGCCAACTGCTCTCTGCCCTCTTGCAAGAAGATGAAGCAGGTTGTGCAGCACATCAAGGGTTGCAAGCAGAAGACCATTGGTAGGTGCCCCACCTCCAGGCAGCTGGTGGCCCTCTGCTGCTACCACGCCAAGCACTGCCAGGAGCACAAGTGCCCTGTGCCCTACTGCCTGGAAATCAAGCAGAAGCTCCGGCAGCAGCGACTGCAATGGCTGCTGAAGCACCATCTGTAGCAGGCCCAGATGCTTCGCAGGAAGCTGGCAAGCATGCAGTGGTCCAGGGTGGGGGACCAGCAGCAGGGTTTGCCATCCCCAACGCCCACCACACCGACCACCCCACAAATCCCATAGCCCCTGACCAATGTCTCAGCCACAGCCTACTCCTCCCAGCAGCATGCCTCCCTACTTCCCTCAAACTCAAGCTGCTGTTCCTGTATCTCAAGGCAGGGCACCTGGCCATCTGACCCCTCTGATCCCTCCTCAGTCTGCTCAGAATCTCCCTTCCTGGACTTCAACCTTCAGCAGTGGAGATGGCCATGCAGATTCAGAGGGCAGCTGAGACGTAGCACTAGATGGCCCACATGCAAATTTTTCAAAGGCCTACACCCCAGATGACTCCAGGTGCCCCCCGTGTATGAACCACCCCTCATGGCCCAATCCCATGAGCCCCCAACAGCACATGCTCTCAAACCATGCCCTATCTATACACCTACAAGGCTAGCAGATTTCCATCTTCTCAAATTAAGTGCGCTCTTCCCAGCCAGACCCTTCTCTGTGGCCAAAGTCCCAGCCCCCCAACTTAGTCCTTCCCCAAGGATGCCGCCTCAGCCTTTTCCACACCACATGTCCCCACAGACCAGCTCCCCACACCCTGGACTGGTAGCTGCCCAGGCAAACCCCTTGGAGCAAGGGCACTTTCCAGCCGGGACCAGAATTCGATGCTCACCAGCTCACTAGCAATCCAGGCATGGCAAACCTCCATGGTGCAAGCGCCACGGACCTGGGACTCAGCACCGACAGCTCAGACTCAAATTCAAACCTTTCACAGAATACACTAGACTAGAGACACCTTGTATTTTTGGAGCAAAAAAATTATTTGCTCTACTGAGAACAATTTTTTAAAATCTTTAATAATTTTCCTTGGAACACATTAAAAAGTGCAGTAGGCATTTGTGGTTTAAAACAAACCTTAAAGATGAACCTGAGGGATGAGAGAATATAAAGAATCTATAATTGTTATGGCTGGTAACATACGTGTGAAATACGTACTGAGCTAAAATATTAAAATGAAAATAGAGAAAAAATTAGTTTCATTTACAAGGAATTCTTTTTATAATTTACTTCCCCTGATTATGAATAAGTACACACCAGAGGCATGACTTGAGGCCCTTCAGTTAAGAATAGCAGGCCCCCTGTTTTTTTGGGGGGGTTTATTTTATTCTAAAACTTTTTATATCGGAACTGACTGGAACAGGAGGAGTTTGCCCCTCTTTCTCCAGCAAAGCATCTGGTGGATTCAAACCACGTACTTCAAGGATTAAGGGGCAGCTCCTTGCCATTATGACACCAGAGCTCCCTCGGCCCCGTTTTTATGCTCTCTATTCTATCTCGTTCTTGGTTGTCTGTCCCATTATTAATAAATATAAAAATACCCTCAGTCTGCAACACTACCGAGATGTTACTGTAGACTTTCCCTTTGACAACCAAGATGACTCCTTGATCTACTGTGTTCCCGGTGAGGTCACTGAAAATAAAAGGCCAGCAACTTGGTTGCATTTCTTTCATGATACAATTGTTCTTTTGGCAGTCCAGTTTATGTATAAAACATTCTTCAACATGGAATCTTCTGCCGTCCCCATTTATTGTCTTTCACGTGCATAGGACATGAGGAATGACTAATAAATTTGTTGTTTAGAGGTAGTCAAGGGTGTTTCAGGTCGACATTATGAACGACAGACAGAACCCTGCCCTATCCTGTGCCATCATCATCATCTCTGACATACTTGAACCCATTGCTCTACTCACTGTGTCAGTCCACATCGTTGAAGTCTGTCCTTTCTGTCACTGACGCTCCATCCACCTTTCCAAGCATGATGTCCCCTTCTAAGGGATGGAAAATAGTTTCTAAGAACATAGAGTATGAGAGACAAAGCCATCTTTTACTCTAAGAAGCTGTTTGATGGCACTTTCACCATTTTGGCATCCATAAGATACCCAGTACCAACACCCCCCCAAAAGGATTGCTGCTGCTTTCATCCTATATACTCTTCAGCTCTCAGATGTCCAGTAACTAACTGAAAGGGCCACAGCCTAGATAAGTTGTACCTTAGGTCATTCAACTGGCATCAGTGCTCTTGAATAAAGAGGTTCTTGACTATAGACTTTCCAGGTGCAATACACCTTTTGATAATTTTTTATTCATTGTTCCACATTTCCCCTGCCCTAGTACACCACACAATACACCCCTTGTTCCAGACTATTCTCATACATATAATGACTAATCATATATTCTTTCAGACAGTTCATCCCCTTTGTTCTAATACGGTGTTCATTATCTATCCACGCTTTCCCTCTTCTTTCCCCCATGTCTGTCTTATTCTGTAATGGGGTTATGAAGTATTTGTCCTTTTTGTGATGGAAATATTTTACTTAGTCTTCAAGGATAATGAAATATATAATATATAGTTTTACTGTTTCATTGTTTTTCACTGCTGTGTAGTATTCCATTGCGTGAATGTACCATCATTTTTCTGTCCACTCATTTGTTGATAGTCACTTGGGTGGCTTCCATCTGTTATTGTTGTTGTTGTTATGTGCCATCGAGTTGCTTGCAACTCATAGTGACCCCATGTACAGCAGCTCTAAACTCTGCTCTGTCCTGTGCCAATCTAATTGTCTCCGACACACCCATCCTGATTGCCCCAGTCACTGAATCAGTTCACCTCCCAGAGGGCCTTCCCCTCCTGCGCCTGGCCTCCACCCTCCCAAGCATGATGTCCCTCTCCAAGGACCGGTCTCTCCTTACAACATAACCAAAGTATGTCAGACAAAGCCTCAGAATCCTCGCCTCCCAGGAGCAGCCCGGTTTAACACTCTCCAGGATGAATCTGTTCTCTTAGCAGTCCATGGTACCCTCAACACTCTTCTCCAACACCAAAGCTCAAAAGCTTTGATTCTCCTTCTATCCTCCCTGGTCATTATCCAGCTCTCTGACGCATAACAAGTGAATGCAAAGACCATGGCCTGTACCATACACACCTTAGTCTCTAGAGACACACCATTGCTCTTCAGTACTTTGGAGAGGTCCCTAACAGCAGACTTTCCCATTGCAATACATCTTTTAATTTCCTGGCTGCTGTTGCCAAGAGTGTTGACTGTGGGGCCAAGCAAACTAAAGTTGTGGACAATCTCAGTCTCTTCACCATCTATCCTGATGCTGCCGATTGGCCCAGTGGTGAGAATCTTTGTCTTGACATTGAGCCTCAATCCATACTGAAGGCTGCAGTACCTGACCCTCAGCAGCAAGTGCGTCAGGTCCTCCTCAGTTTCAGCAAGCAGGGTTGTGTCGTTATGTAGCAATAAATTTGAGTGTGTGTACATCTGTTTCAGTTGTGGCTCTGGTTTCTTTAGGGTATATTCAGAACATCTGGGCTGTGTAGGCATGATAACTTGTAAAGTAAGATTAGCCCTGTACTATAAAACCAGCAAGACTAAGTCCATCTTATCTAGAACATCTGCTTGGCAAAAAACAACTCAAGGATGTAGGATGTTAATGAATAAGAGTGACCAAAGGTCTCAGACCTTAGGGAATGTAATCAATCTAAACTCTTTGCTCCTTAGATCACACAGTCGGTATTCTGGAAAACATCTTTGTATTGTGCTGAGGCCTGTGAGAGTTAATGTTTGACCAGACAGTCAACATCTCCGACAGAAAGAGATAATGCGATTGTTACAGCAGATGTGCTACTAAAAACCTATATAGGCTTTTTCTGAAAAATAAAAATTGCTATCCGCCACCAGCTGGTAGCCTCTCTGCATCTTCATTTAATCCTTGTCCCTTCTCTCGGCAGAACTGTTCGATCTAATGGGGCCGGATCCCGTTACTGGGTCAAATGGTATTTCTGTATCCAACTGCCAGAGTGCTTTCCATAATAGTTGTACCATTTTCCATTCCCACCAGCAGTGAATAAGAATTCTAATCTCTCCACAACCTCACCAGCATTTGTTGTTTGCTACTCTGCTCTTGTTGCTGGGGTGAGATTATATCTCAAGAGTTGTTTTGTCTTTTGATTTCTTGATTGTTGATAGCAAGGATGTTGATTGTGCATCAATGTAAGAGGAAATTGTTGGCAATTTCAATCTTTGCTCCATCTATCATGATGTTTCCCATTGACCTGATGGTGATGATTTTTGTTTTCTTGATTGATACGTAATCCATAATGAAGGCTAACTGAAGTCTTTGATCTTCTGCAGCAAAAACTGTATGTCCTCCTCACTTTCAGAAAGTAAGATTGTGTCATCTGCACCATACAGGCTGTTGATGATGGCACATTCTTCTTCATAAGAGTCCATTTTCTCAAGTCATTTGTTCAGTATACAGATTGAGTAGTTCAGGAGAAAAGATACATCCCTAGCACGTAACTTTTTAATTTTAAAGCATGCAGTGTTCTTGTCTCTATTTGTGAAAACAGCTTTCTGATATATATGTTTTTTGTTTGGTTTTTTTGGTTGTTTTTTTTTATGGTGACAAGATTTTTTTTTTTCTTTTATTGGGAAAAACATATTGGGGGCAGAAGGGTGAGGATGGGCAGGGATGCAGTTGCAGGGATGCACAATTTGGTTGGTGGGGGGAGCAGGTGAAGGAAATGAAAGTGATCCAGTGGGGACCAGATGCTAGAGGGGAATGGTAAGCATATTCCAATGGTGATTAAACCAACTGTCTTATTGATTTGGGAACTGGATGCAGACTCTCTGGCTTCTTCATGCTGAACAGGGGCATTGATGTGAAGGAGGAAAGGGAGGACACTTTATCACCTTACTGGTGGTCTTGGGTTAAAGCTGCTTCCTTTCCTGTTCTGTTAGAAGATATTTTCCTGACATTTGCTCCCCTTTGGACTTCAAAGTGTTTTACCAGGTGGGTTCAGTGGGGATGACTGGTTGAACCCAGAGGCTCCATCCTCCTTTGCTTCCTTAGCTGTCAGTTGTATTTCCTTTTTGTCACTGGCACTGGGTTCAGGGTCAGGTCTGGAGTAAAACTCAGTGTTAAGTTACCTACAGGAAAGGGAGCAAACCTAGAAAGAACAAACTTGTGAGTTACAAATAGACGGGCTTTGGGGTTGTTACTTTCAGGTTTACTGGGGGAGAGGGTGTTGGAAAGCAGCCTAGATAAAATTCTCTGGATACCCTAGGCATTTTTTTTTCCACCCAGGGGTCAGATGGCACAGCCTGGGGACTGAGGAGTTCAACCTGAGGGCCATGATGGCTCGCCCTGAGCCGGGGACTGAAGACAGCCCGCCCCGAGCACAGGGTTTGATGGCCCACCCCAAGCTGGGGACCGAAGACGGCCAGTCCCAAGCAGGGCAACACCCCTCAGGGGCTGGCTGGTACACTCCCCCTCCAATTGCCCCCACCCCAGTCTGGACTCCTCGCCTGGCTGAAGACTATGTGGCCAGGAACCTCGTCCCTAATTCCAGCACCACCACTTTTACCCCCCCCCCTTTAAGTGATCATACTGTAATTTGTAGTAGTTGTCAGTGCCCTCCCCCTTTATAAATGGCAAAGGGAACCTGAAAGTTGTGAATAGACTCCCTCAGGTATAAACAGCTTTTGGCAGAAGCATTCAACAGATCAAAATATGTGGTGCATTTAGGATGTCAGTCCTCTTGGACATGCTGCCACTGTTAAGTGTCATCAAGTAGACAACTCACAGTGACTTTCAACAATCCATTGTATTGCTGATCTTCTTCCCTTGCCTGTCCAAGAAAACCCAAACCTGCAGGCAGCCGGGCATGAGTCTTCCGCGGGAGGCCCAAGTCCTATTTGCGGCAGTGTGGCGGCTCTGCTGCACCAGTCTCAGGGAGGTCCGGTGCCTACCATCCATCTTGGGTGAGGGAATCCTTGGGTTCTGGCAGTGGGAGCCTCATGGAGCTGGGGCAGCACTGCAGTGCGGGCTCGGCAGGAGGAGATTGGAGCTGCGGGACTCTCCTTGGGAACCCTTGAATTCCTGTTGTTGAGCCTCGATCTTCACTGAAGACCAGTCATCATTTGTTTAACTGTTCAATTATCAATAAACAGAGGTCTATAGAAGGCCATAGTGGCCCTCCTCCACGTGCAAGTGGTCCGCTGCTCCCGCAGCTCACCATGTTTTCTCTGCCTCCGGCGCCATCTTGGATCCTTCTGATATATGGTTTTGGTTGTTGTTTTTTGTATTATTTTTTTTTTACAGAGGTTTTGGATTTCCATTCATTCATTGCCGCAATTTTCTCCCTCCCCACCCCTCCCCAGATATATGTTTTTTCTTAAATGCCTTCTCATTTCCCTTCAAAATCTTGTTCATCTCTTTCACCTTGACATCTCTTCCCTTTGTTTTGCCTTCCTGACCCTCTCCAGTCATCATCCCTAAACCCAACCCATAGCAACAGCTGCAGGCCTCAGCTGGAGGATCCCAGTAGGTATCCCAGGTCATATGTATGCAGTGTTGCCACAGGCCTCTTCCAAGCCCTGCACATAGCCTGCATATATGTGTCTGCCTGATTGTTCCTGTGGTTTGCTATAGGGGAACAACACATATGTCTGTTTGTTGTATTGGGGAGTGACCTGTATGTTACTGGTTCAGTAGGGAGCGCTGGAAGCTGAGTGATAAGGAGTTTTGCTGCAAATGTGAAGACACATGAATCAAGTCCACCAGCTGCTCTGCAGGAGAATGATGAGCAGTCTCTTCCTATGGGATTTATAGACTCTGAAAACCTGCTGGAAGGTGAGCCAAATCAGTGATACAGAGCATGAAGTCACTTATAGCTTAGATGTGTGTATGCTTGTGTGTCATTTGCTCTTCTTGCTACAACACTGGTCTGTAATTGTGAAGGCTATGGCCTGGATCAGGTGCACCTTAGTCTCCAGCCTGACGTCGTTGCTTTTCTGTATTCTTCAGAGGTCCCTCACAGCTGACGTTCCCAATGCAATTCATCTCCTGATTTCCTGGCTGCCGTTACCAAGACTGTGGAACCAAGTAAACTACAACTGTTAGCTATCTCAATCTCTTCACCATCCATACTGATGCTGCCAATTGGCACAGTGGAGAGAATCTGTTTGCTTGATGTTGAGTTTCAATCCATATTGGAGGCTGCAGTCCTTGACCCTTCGCAGCAAGTGCATGAGGTCCTCCTCAGTTTCAGCAAGCAGGGTTGTGTCATCTGCATAACGCAGATTGTTAATAGATCTTCCACCAATCCTGATGCCACAATTCTCCTCATAGAGCCCAGCTTCTCGGATAATCTGCTCTGCATACATGTTGAAAAGGTATGGAGACAGGATGCATCCCTGGCGTACACCCTTCCCAATTTTGAACCATGCAGTGTTGCCCTGCTCTGTTCTGACGACTGCCTCTTGGTCCAAGTATAGGTTTCGCATTAGCACGATTAAATGTTCTGGGATTCCCATTCTTCTCAGAGTCAGCCACAGTTTGTTATGATCCACGCAGTCAAATGCCTTTGCATAATCAATGAAACACAGATACATTCTTCTGGTATTCTCTGCTTTCAGCTAAGATCCATCTAACGTCAGCTACAATATCCCTAGTACCACGACCCCGTCTAAACCCAGCCTGGACTTCTGGCAGTTCTCTGCTGATGTGCTGTTCTAATCGTTTTTGGATAGTGTCCAAAAGAGTCGCAAGAAAATGGCCTATTCCTCTGCCCTTTCCACAACCCTGGAAGTCTCCAGTTTCGATAAATAGAATCCTTGTGGGGGGTAAAGGGGCCGTAGAATTCTAATGCGGAAATAAAGTTGCCATAGTGATCCCCATAGTGTTGTCTAAATGGCCAAGTCCTTCAGATACAAGAAGCAGCCATGATTCTCAGGGTTGCTAGATAGTAACAGGCCCGGAACACCTTGGATGGGGATGTTACACGTTTATACATCTTGACAACTGATATAAAGAACCCACCAGTTGTACATTTCTCGTCCACCCCTGTAACCACCATGCTGGTCCTCTGAAGTCAGTAGCCCGAGGGAACGTGAGGACACAAAGAGGACGTCGAAATCCTCTCCGCCTCCCAGCAATCTCGACCAATCAACGCAGGAATAGCTTTGAGAGACAAGTGGTCTAAACCAATCATTTTGTCGGAAACTCGGAGGCCCTGGAGGCCTCAGCCAGTGTCTCTCTGCCATTATAGGTTCACTTCACTGGTGATCGTGCACTGGCCTCGTTCCTGTGTCCACCAGGGGACTAACGCTGGTAAGGTAACCACCGTGGTTATTTACCGATGGGGTCATCCAGCCCTTAGAAGGCTTACGGCGGTCCGAGGGTTGAATCACGGGAGGAAATGGACAGCTTAGGCTGCACGTGGCCGCAGCACATCTTTTCAGGGACTCGAGAGGAGAGGAGCCATTTGTGTTCTGAGGGTCCATGGGGCCTGATGCCCCCGAGGGGATGCAGTGTCCTCGGTCGGGAAGGCCCGTTTCTGCTGATGGAAAGCCCCAGCTCAGAATGGGCTGCGCACAGAACATGGGAAGTCATCAGAGAGTGGACACAGCATGTTGGGGGCTTAGAGTCCTAGGAAATGTGACTGTAAGACTAGGATGAAGTCTGCGAAGATAAAAGTGACCCTTCTCCTGGATCCAACGCACCTCTTTGTCTTATTGGGCTTTTTTGGGTATTTTTAAATTTTATTTTATTCTTTTGTGTGTGTGTGTACCTTGAAGTCAGATCTGACTGGTTCAGGAAAAGATTGCCCCTCCTCCACCAGAGCATCTGGTGGATTTGAACTTCTCACCTCTGGGATTGCAGTACAGTGTCTTGCCACTAGGCCTTCAGAGCTCCTGGTTTTTGAGAAGCTCATAAAGTGGCCTTGCTCTGGGCCTTCTGTTTTGGAAAAACACCCATTTTCCTTTTTGTCAGACACCCAGCTACAAATCACTCATTTTCTTTTGAAATCCGGGTACTGTCTACAGGTCTGTGGTGGCGAAAAGCCAGATTACGGCACACCCAGAACCAGGGCTGCTTCCTCCACACCTGCACCGAGTGTGAGCACCACGTGGAGGCGCTGGGAGTGCACGGTCTGTGAGGTAGGCGCTGGCAGCAGGGCCCTGGGAACCTGGTGGTGACTAGTAGAGTGTGAAGGGCAACCCTGAGAGGAGTGGAGATGGAAAAGGGGACTAGAGCTGATACAGAACATCTGAAATGCTTGCAGTTGACTTTACCCCTTTATTCTTTTAGGACTACAGCTTGTGTATCACCTGCTAAAACATCTAAGAACCACAACCCGAAGATGGAGAAACGTGGCCTGATGATCCAGCGCCGCATCCAGAACCTGACCCACGCCTGTCACTGCCGCAACGCCAACTGCTCCCTGCCCTCTTGCAAGAAGATGAAGCAGGTGGTGCAGCACATCAAGGGTTGCAAGCAGAAGACCATTGGTAGGTGCTCCACCTCCAGGCTGCTGGTGGCCCTCTGCTGCTACCACGCCAAGCACTGCCAGGAGCACAAGTGCCCTGTGCCCTACTGCCTGGAAATCAAGCAGAAGCTCCGGCGGCGGCGGCTGCAACGGCTGCTGAAGCACCGTCTGTAGCAGGCCCAGATGCTTCGCAGGAAGCTGGCAAGCATGCAGTGGTCCAGGGTGGGGGGCCAGCAGCGGGGTTTGCCATCCCCAACGTCCACCACACCGACCACCCCACAAATCCCATAGCCCCTGACCAACGTCTCAGACAAAGCTCCTTCCTCTCAGCAACTGCCTTCCTACTTCCCTCAGAGTCAAGCTGCTGTTCCAGTTTGTCAAGGCAAGGTGCCTGGCCAGGTGACCCCTCTGACGCCTCCTCAGATTGCTCTGCTCCCCCTCCCTGGATCCCCACCTGCAGCAGTGCACATGGCCATACAGATTCAGAGGGCAGTTGAGACGCAGCACTAGATGGCCAAACACCATGCCTTCACAGTTGAAAGGCATCTAGAGATGACAGTAGATGATGCATCAGCAGGGAAGCAGGGCCAGGCACAGGCTTTTGAATGGCCGGCCAACCATAATCCGTTCCTTCAGCGCATGCGAGTTAGCTCACCCCCACAGCAGTACCAGCAGCAGATGCAACAAGGGAATATGGACAACATCCCCCAATTTGGGCGCTGATGCTGGAGAAAGCCTGTAGGCTGACCAGCAGTTACCCGTCCAGCAGCAGATGGGGTCCCCTGTTCAGCCCACTTCCTTGAGCCCCCAGTAGCTCATGGTCCCAAACCAGACCCAATCCCCACACCCTCAAGACCAGCAGATCCCATCTTCTCGATTTTCTATACTGAGAACAATTTTTTTAATCTTTTTTAGCTTAAATAATTTTCATTGAAACACATTAAAAACTGCAGTAGGCGTTTGTGGTTTAAACCAAACCTACAAGATGCACCTGAAGGATGAGAAAATAAATATAAAGAACCTACATATATTACGCCTGGTAGCCACCAACTCTTCTCTCTGTGTGTGTGGTTCAAGTGTACGCTGGGAGGAGGCTACAGCCTGCAACAGCCACATTATATTAATAGTTATTTACTGGTGTAGATGATTGACATTTCCCCCTATTTTCTCACTTTATGGAAGATTAAAAAAAATAAACTTTTCTAATACCAGAGGAAAACTGTTCAAGTTAAATTAAAAATTATATTCTCTCTCTATATAAATATAAAAATACCAGTTTTCTCTGCTGGGTGCAAAGATCTTGATTCTTTTAAAAATGTAAGAAAAAGAGGAAAAAACCCAACCCTCAAATAAACATTTTGTGCACCAGAAAATTTTTCATTTTGTAAATCTCACCATAAAATGTCAAGTATTAAAGTAATTTGTACATGTAGAAAGAAATGCTTTTTTCAAAATAAACAGCGGCAACTGCCAAATTGATTGGATATATACATACATACATACATATGGGGTGGTTTCTATTTCTTGAAAGATTTTTTCCTTTATTTTTACATCTAACAAAGGGACAGGTTAAAAAGAGGGTAAGAAATTATTTCAGTAGGATGATTTTGACACGCAGAATGTCCCTGGGGTTTCTTTACTTGCTTTCTTCCTCCTCACCTTGGCCCCCCACTTTTCTGTAAAACTTTAAAATAGCAGAAACCCTCCACTGTTCTAAATCATGCATCATAAAGTTGATTGTTTAGAAATAGGAACTTTGGATCACTGTATAGACTGTTAAACTTGATTTCTTATTACCTGTTGTTAAATAAACTCTGAAACACACCTCCCTTGTGCTTTTTGCTTGCATGTGCTGACTTGGTTTGTAGTTTAAATGTCTCATACTTCAGCTCTGGTGGTCTACTGGCAAGAAGCTGCAGTGCACTCCAAAACGCGCACAGTTCCAACCCACCAGATGCTCCGCTGGAGAAGGAGGAACAATCTCCTCCTGTACCAGTCAAATCTGATTTGACAGTACACACATAAAAAATAAGAAAAATAAAAAAAAAATTTTTAAAAAGTCTTATGCTGGCGAGCTCTGGTGGCCTATTAGCAAGAAGGTGTACTGCAATCCCAGAGGTGCACAGTTCAAATCCACCAGATGCTCTGCTGGAGAAGGAGGAACAATCTCCTCCTGTACCAGTCAGATCTGATTTGATGGTACACACACAAAAATAATTAAAAAAAAAAAGTTTTATGCTGAAAGAATCAGAAGAAACGTGAATTCCTTTATAGCTTCCTTAACTCTTAAGAGTAACTCACCAGGAGATATTGGTATATTTGTCCAAAATGAAGCGGGAGAAAAGTCTTTCTAATTCAAGTTAAATGGGATTGAATTTGTACTTGCCTTTGAAGGCCTTTTGTGCAGTGTCCCATTCAGTTACCTTCATGTGAAAGTGAAGACTTAAGAGGAAACAGATAAAGTAAAACTAGGACTTTTTCTTTGTTTTTAATTTATTGTTCTTTTCTGTGTGTGTACTGTTAGATCAAACCTGACTGGTACAGGAGGAGAGTGTCCCTGCTTCTCCAACAGAGCATCTCATGAATTCAAACCACTTACCTCTGGGATTGCACTGCAGCTTCTTGCCACTAGGCTACCAGAGCCACCTAGGACTTGTTTTAAAAACAGCCGGGGTGACTGACTGCTCCAGCTGAGAAACACTTAATTGGGGAATCCCATTTGAATCCAAAGAAAATGTGGAAATGAAACCTGGAAGGAAGCCTGGAGGCAATGAGACAGTGAATCCAGTCCTGTGCTGCCAACTGAACATGAACTGTCTACAAACAAGTTTAAAAATAATGGCCTTACCCTGGCCAGCAGGGTGGAGGCCTCAGGATGCTTGGAGTAACTGTGAAAGCCATGAGTCAGCATTACATCCTCAGAGCTCTGGCAGTCTTCCTTAAAAAGTCTGGGAAGCTGAAAGTCCCCAGTGGGTAGACTGTCAAGCTGGCCAAGCATAAAGGGTTTCTTTCTGTAGTCAATCACCAATAAGACAAACCGATTGCAATATCCATAAGCACTTTATTACGCAGACCTGGGAGACAGCAAGTCACCTCCAAGGCTGCCTCCTTGTCTGGGAGTGGTCATTGGGTTTTATATTAAGGTGAAACACTAGTTCATTTAACAATGCACTTTGTTGTTGTTATTGTTATGTGCCATCGAGTCGTTTGCGACTCATAGCAACCCCATGTACAACAGCCCTAAACCCTGCCCTATCCTGTGCCAATCACATTGCCTCTGACACACCCATCCCGATTACCTCAGTCACTGAATCAATCCACCTCATAGAGGGTCTTCCCCTCCTGCGCTGTCCCTCTACTCTACCCAGCATGATGTCCCTCTCTAAAGCCCTGTCTCTCCTTACAACATGTCCAAAGTATGTCAGACGAAACCCCAGAGTCCTTGTCTCCAAAGATTTGTTGTTGTTTGTTGTTATGTGCCGTCAAGTCGCTTGTGACTCATAGTGACCCTATGTACAACAGCCCTAAACTCCGCTGTCCTGTGCCAATCTCACTGTCTCTGACACTCCCATCCCAATTATCCCAGTCACTGGTCCAGTGCACTTTGGTTAGTGAAAAAAGGAATTTCTACATCTGAAAAGAACAGTTCACATTTAAGCGTTCAGGAAGGGCACAGTTCTCTTCCTGGTAAACAGGTAGGTTAAGATACAGTTTACATATGACTGGAGAAGCAGCCTCACCAAGGTTTAGGATAGATATATTTCCTCACCAGGTAAACGTGTTACTGAACACAAGGGGTTCTTTCCATAGTCAATTGCCAATAAGACAAACGGATTGCAATATTCATAAATGGACTTTATTAGAGATCTGTGGAGGACAGTGGGTCTTGGCCTTAAAGACTGCCTCCCAGTCTGGGAATGGTCATCACCTTATATACTAGGGTGAAACTCTAGCTCATTTAATAGTGTGCTTTTGTTAGAAAAAAATGTAATTTCTACAGCTGAAAAGGACAATTCCCATTTAAGTATCAGTAATTCAGGAAGGCCCCAATTCTCTTCCTGGTAAACAAGCACATTAAGACACAATTTACATATGACTGGAGAATCAGCTTCAGGATCTAAGCTAGATGCATTTCCCCTTCTGGAAAACAGTTCAAACTACTCTACATGACTAAAGACAGGAAACGGAGAATTCAGGGGCTAAGCAACTAGTTTCTCAGACTGAATAAAAATAACTGTAGCTTTATAACTGATCCTGATACAGAGAATTCTGAACTTGCTAATACCATCCTATCAGACAGACACATGAAAGTGAATGACTAAAGAAAGGAAACGACTTTCAGAGGCTAAGTAAATAGTTTTGCAGGCTGAAGAAAACTGATGTTAGTTTTCTAATTACATAACTATAGTTTTATAACTGATAACACATTTATAGAAAATTCTGAATTTATTAATCCGACCCTCTACAGAAAGAACCCCTTGCATTCAGTAACATTTCTAATATTCCCACAATGATGTTGTTGTTATGTGCCATCGAGTCACTTGCTACTCATAGTGACCCTATGTACAACAGCCCTAAACTCAGCTCTGTCCTGTGCCAATCACACTGTCTCTGACACTCCCATCCCAATTATCCCAGTCACTGAATCAATCCACCTCATAGAGGGCCTTCCTCTC
>NW_006399836.1:3703323-3704291 GCF_000299155.1 Elephantulus edwardii | reverse complement strand
GGAAGGGTGTACGCCAGGGATGCATCCTATCTCCATACCTTTTCAACCTATAAGCAGAACAGATTATCCTGGAGGCTGGGCTCTAGGAGGAGAAATGTGGGGTCAAGATTGGTGGTGGACCCACAGTGATAGATAAATGGAAACAAGGCTCCACCTGGGTGCTTTTTAACATAGCCATTTTGTCACTCAGCCTAGTGGAGGGCTAGCAGTATTCCAGCTGCTCTCCTGCACAGCTGATTTCATCTTCAAGAGCTTCACTAATTACAGAAGAAACAGGCTCCAGTGAAAGGATTTGCTCAAGATCACACAGCCAGTGAAAGACTTGCCATAGAGTCTAAAGACCCTCCTTCCACTCCCTTGCTCTAGAGAAACAAGTGATGGCTCTTTGATAGAGGCCAGAGCACTTCTCAGTGGAATGCAAGGTGGAAGTGGAACTGTTAGCAGCCTTACCGTATGGGAAGCCAAATTTCTTACCAAATATTATATGAAAAGCCATATGCTTCTGCAGGAATTGAAGAAATTACAAATTTATAAGTTAGGATTTCTCTTATGACAGATCACAGAAAATAACCTGCCGACAAGAGACAGCTAGGCCTCCCCTATAGAGGGAGTGTTAATATGTGTGAAATACTTCCTGAGCTAAAACATTAGGATGACAATAGAGAAAAATTCAGCTTCATTTACAAGGAATTATTTTTATGATTTGCTCTCCTGATTATCTATAAATACACAGAGAGGCATAGCTTGAGGCCCTTCAGTAAATAACTGCTGGCTCCCTCCTTATTTTAATTCTAAGGTTTTTTTATTTTATTACATTTTGTGTGTATACCGTCAAACTGTGGCTGACTCTGAGAAGAATAGGAATCCCAGAACATTTTTTTTTTTGGTTAACAAATAATCCTTTATTGAAATATTTTCATCTGTAGTTCCTTAGCTAGCTGGGCATTCCACAGCACCACTGTTGATGT
>NW_006399836.1:3687353-3701978 GCF_000299155.1 Elephantulus edwardii | reverse complement strand
CAGCGCAGGAGGGGAAGACCCTCTATGAGGTGGATTGATTTGGTGACTGGGGTAATTGGGATGGGTGTGTCAGAGGCAGTGTGGTTGGAGCAGGATAGAGCAGGGTTTAGGGCTGTTGTGCATAGGGTTGCTGTGAGTCCAAACGACTTGGCGGCACATAATAACAACAACAACAACCATCAATTGGAACTGATACAGTAGGAGATTACCCCTCCTTCTCTAGCAGAGCTTTTGGTGGATTTGAACCACCTACCTCTGGAACTGCAGAGCAGCTTTGTGCCACTAGGACACCAGAGTTCCCTTGGCCTCCTGTTATTATGCTGTCTGTTCTATCTCATTCTTGGTTGTCTGTCTCATTATTAATAAATGTAAAGATACTTTATTCTCCATCTGCAACACTACAGAGATGCTCCTGTAAGCTTTCCCTTTAACAAACAAGATGACTCCTTAGTCTTATGTGTTCCATGTGAGGCCACTGAAAATCAAAGGCCAGCAACTTGGTTGCATTTCCTCCATAACAGACTTGTTCTTTTGGCAGTCTGGGTTATATATATAACATTCTTTAACATGAATTCTTCTCCCATCCTCATTTACTGTCTTTCACATACGTAGGACATGAGGAATGACTGCTAATAAATTTGTTGTTAGAGGTGGTCAAGGCTGTTTCAGGTCGACATTATGAATGACAGATCTCAACCCTGGGATGGGAGTGTCAGAGACAGCGCAATTGGCACAGGACAGAGCGGAATTTAGGGCTGTTGTACATAGGGTAGCTATGAGTCGCAAGCGACTCGACGGCACATAACAACAACAACAACGTGATTTATTCAGTAGCAGCTTTGGAAAACAATGTTTCGATACTCTAAGGGGATGTGTGCCCTCACATTCTATCTTGCACCTTTCCCACATATTTCTGTCCTTTAGTGGGCTGAGTTTGAAGATAAAACGTGACCATAATTCTAGATGTACTTATATATAACCTTCGAGGGCACAGTTTGGAGGTGCAAATGGATAGGACATTTCTAAAAGTGGGATAGGAGAGTTTCACTGTAGCCTACAAGGAAGTAAAATTTGTGCACAGGCAGGTTTCTCTGCACTAGGGCACAGATCACCTGGTTAGCAAGGTGCTTTAGGATCATCTGGTCAGCTAAGCAACCAGGGAAGGTCCCCATCCAAAACTTCCGAATGAAGACATCCTCCACTGTGCACTCTGTGGTGTAGTTCTCTCTGTCTAGGTTTCCTGTGTGCTGTGACAGACATCCCTTGAGTATGCAATGTGGTGTGGAGCATGCGCCTCTTTGTAAGTCACTGTCTTCTTCCCCAGCCGACACGGACTCGAGCTGCCCTGTTCTTGTCCCAGGCAGAGGGTCAGACACAAGGCAGTAGTCAGCTCCCAGCCAGGGCCCAAGGGCCAAAGCCCAGAGAGTAGAGGAAGGCCGTCATGTTGTGCAAGTATTGCATCTGTGATGTTTTTGAGAAAGGGGAGGGAAATGGGGGGGGGGGTTTACTGGGCAGGGCCGACCTGGGGCAAGGCTCTTCCAGCGTAGAGTTGGTGGGCTCAGAGTTGGCAGGAGTGGAACAATGATTTTGTAAATTACTACCTAATTTTGGAGGGAGTGGAGAGCATTATGCTAAGTCAACTAACTCAGTCCTATAAGGAAAAACACTGTATAAGACCATTATTGTATAACCTGTATGAAGATCCAAGGATGAGGAACAGCGGGGTGAGGATGGGTGGAGATTGGGGAGGTTGTCTGGTTAATCATTATTGTTGTTATGTGCTATCGAGTGGCTTGAGCCTCATAGTGACCCTATGTACAACAGCCCTAAACCCTGCTCTATCCTGTGCCAATAGCACTGTCTCTGACACACCCATCCTGATCACCCCAGTCACTGAATCAATCCATCTCATAGAGGGTCTTCCCCTCCTGTGCTGTCCCTCCACCCTCCCAAGCATGATGTCCCTCTCCAAGGACCTGTCCCTCCTTTCATGTCCAAAGTATGTTAGACGAAGCCTGAGAATCCTTGTATCCTAGGAGCAGCCTGGTTTAACTCTCTCCAGGATGAATTTGTTTGTTTTCTTGGCAGTCCATGGTACACTCGATACTCTTCTCCAGCTCCACAGTTCAAAGGCATCACAGGGCTGCACAATTTGATGGGTGGATGGAAGGACAAGAAATTGAAAAGATTTGGTGTGAAAAACAATGTATATGCCTTTTCAAGTAAACCAGCATAAAAAAATTATTTAAAAAGAATTGAGACATGGAATGAATACAAGTAAGCTGGAAGTTATCAAATATGAAATAGACTGGACAGACTCCTGTCTTTAATCCAAAAAGCATATAAATCCAGTTCTTTATTAAACCCAAAATACCACCACATACACACCCAAAAAAATTGTTGTGGTTTGGGTAAATGTTTGTTGCTGTTGTTGTTGTGTGCCATCCAGTCATTTGTGACTCGTAGCAACCCTATGTACAAGAGCCCTAAACACCATTCTGTCCTGTGCCAACCTGTCTAAAACACACTCATTCCCACCACTCCAGTCACAGAACTGATCCATCTCATTGAGGATCCTCCTCTCCTGTGCTGTCCCTCCACTTTCCCAAACATAATGTTCCTCTCCAAGGACCAGTCCCTCCTTGCAACATGCCCAAATTATGTCAGATGAAGCTTCAAAATCCTTGACTCCAAGGAGCACTCTGGCATCACCTTCACCAGGACAAACCTGTTTGTTCTCCTAGGAGTCCATGGTATATTCAACACTCTTCTCCAGCACCACAGCTCAAAGGCATCAATTCTCTTTCTATCATTCCTATTCACTGTCCAACTCTCTGATGCATAGCACATAATTGGGAAGACTATAGCTCGGATCAGGCACACCTTAGTCTTAAGCCTGACATCGTTACTTTTCAGTACTCCTGAGAGGTCCCTCACAGCTGACTTTCCCAATGCAATTCATCTCCTGATTTCCTGGCTGCTGTTAACAAGAGTGTGGACTGTGGAACCCAGTAAACTACAACCATTAACTATCTCAGTCTCTTCACCATCCATACTGATGCTGCCAATTGGTCCAGTGGTGAGAATCTTTGTTTTCTTGATGTTGAGCTTCAATCCATATGAAAGATTGCAGTCCTTGACCTTCTGCAGCAAGTGCTTCAGGTCCTCCTCAGTTTCGGCAAGCAGGGTTGTGTCATCTGCTTAACACAGGTTGTTAATGGTTCTTCCACCAATCTTAATGCCACATTCCTCCTCATACAGTCCAGAGTCTCCAATGATCTGTTCTGCATACAGATTGAAAAGGTATGGAGACAAAATACATCCATCCCTGACGGACCCCCTTCTTGATTTTGAACCATGTATTGTCTCCTTGCTCTGTTCTGATGACTGCCTCTTGATCCAAGTACAGGTTTTAATTTAGCCCAATCAAATGTCTGGGATTCCCATTTTTCTCAGAGTCAGCCATAGCTTGTTGTGATCCACACAATCAAAAGCCTTTGCATAGTCAATAAAGCACAGATAGACATTCTTCTGGTATTCTCTGCTTTCTGGCAAGATCCATCTGACTTTAGCTATAATATCCCTAGTACCACGACCTCTTCTAAATCCAGCCTGCACATCTGGCAGTTCTCTGTTGACATATTGTTCCAAGTGTTTTTGGATAATTTTCAGCATAATCTTGCTTGCATGTGATATTAATGATGTCATTCGATAATTTCCGCACTCTGTTGGGTCATCTTTCTTTGGAATGGGAACAAATATAAATCTTTTCCAGTTAGGTGGTCAGCTAGCTATCCTCCAGATTTCTTGGAATAACTTAGTGAGCACATCCAGGGCAGCGTCTGTTTGTTGAAATAAATCAATTGTTATGCTGTCAACTCCTGGAGTCTTGTTTTTTGGCAATTCCTTCAGAGCAACTTGAATTTCCTCCTTCATCACCATAGTCTCTTGCTCATATGTTATTTTATGAAATTCCTCTGTCAGCCAATTCTCTTATATAGTGACTCTGTGTACTCCTTCCATCTTCTTTTGATACTTCCTGGATCATTTAACACTCTACCCAATGTATCTTTAAGTATTGCAACCCGTGGCTTAAATGTGTTGTTCAACTCCTTCAGCATAAGAAATGCTGAGTGAGTTTGGCCCTTCTGATTTTTGACTCTTACTACAGAGCAAATTCATCTTCCCTTCAAAATTATTATATATCCTTTGTTTTGTGGCATTATTTGCAATTCCCTCAAAGTACTAACACTCTTCCTTCCCACTTCATCTCCAGGTCCCCATTTCCATTCACCCCTCTTTCCTGCCTTCTGATCTTTGTTTTGTTGAATTGTAGCCCTTTTGATGTCTAATGGTTTAGATTTCTGAGAGGCATGTTACTACTTCTCAGAAACCAGTCCAGGTGTTAAATGTTCATTTTATAGGCCTATTCATTTGGCTGATCTTGGGAATTAGTTCAGATCCAGGTTTGAAAAGAATCTAATGGCCACAGTTTGGTAGTTGGGCTGGTCTCTTATCAGTAAATGTGGTCTTTTGGGGAATTGATGTTCTGTGTTTTCACTCCCTATCTATTCCAGGACCTGCCTTTTTTGATACTAATCAGAACAACTGGTGGTTAACATCTACTTTTTCTGGTCTCGGACTAATGGGAACACATTTCTGTGAGTTTCTTTCTCCCATCTTGTCTCCCTTTTTCCTCATGGTGCTTTTCTCTGACACACTGCAGTCCCACTTCTTCCTCTGAGTTCACAGTCCCCGAGACTCAGTCTGTTAGAGTTAAGTTTCGTATGTTAGAGTTAAGCTTTGAATGGTATTTAAGTTTTTGTACACATATGGGAAGCCAAACTTTATACTTTATACTGTATGAAAATCCTTGTTCAGGAATTGAAGGAATTGCAGATTTATAAGTTAGGATTTCTCTTGTGGCAGATCCCAGAAAATAACCTGTCTGTTCCTGCAGACAGGAGACAGCTAGGGCCCCCCTACAGAGTGTTACTTCTGGGAAATACTTCCTGAGTTAGAGCATTAGGCTGACAATAGAGAAAAATAGAGCCTTCATTTACAAGGAATTCCTTTTGTTATTTGCTTCCCCAGATTATCAATAAATATATAGAGAAACATGACTTGGGGTCTTCAGTCAAGAACTGCTGGCCCCCTGTTGTATGCTCTCTGCTCTATCTCATTCCTGGCTGTTTGTCTCATTATTAATAATTATAAAATTATTCCATTCTTTGGGACCCTCCGTCTGCAACGAACACAATATATATCTCTGGCCTAGCCACCATCTTAAGTCCTTTGTCCTTGTTTTTCCCAGGAGATCACTTCCTGAAAGGACCTCAGGAACAAAGAAGTGACTCTAACTCCTCCTGTATGAACGTTCCTCCAATCAGAGTATGCCAAATCTTTGCGCCCTTGCAAATGAGCCCGCTCATTTACAAATTAGCCAATCGCCATGCACCGCCTCCATCTGACCTCACAAGTTCTTCAATCCCCTTGTATCTCCGCCCCTCACTCAGTCTTTGCCTCTCCCAGCACCAACAGAAACCCTTGTCTCACAGTGCTGTATCTGCCACGTGGCCCCTGCCTCAAGGGCGTGTGTAGAGTGCCTGCTGGAGACCTTGTAATACAATCCCTCATGTTCTTGCATCGATTTTTGGCTCCCTGGGGTCCTTTGGGGGGGACTCCCGATTGTGGCATAACAAATCCAGTCCCTACCATGATGTCCTCGGGACACACCAAACCCTCTTACTTCTCAATGTTTCCCTGAGACTCGGACTTGCTCCCTTTAGCTTTCACCTCTGTACCAGAAAAATATTCATTTGCTCTCAATCAGGTATTGTTAAGGGTCAAGATTTGTTATATATATATATCTCTGGTCTGGCCATCATCTTAAGACCTTTGTCCTTGTTTTTCCCGAATTCACTTCCTGAAAGGACCTCAGGCACAAAGAAGTGACTAACTCCTCCTGTATGATCCTTCCTCCAATCACAGTATGCCAAATGTTTGTGCCCTTGCTAATGAACCCGCTCATTTACAAATTAGCCAATCACCATGCCCCACCTCCATTTTACCTCACAAGTTCTCCAATCCCCTTGTTTCTCCCCGCCCCTCACTCAGTTTTTGCCTCTCCCAGCACCAATAGAAACCCTTGTCTCAAAGTGCTGGGGATCTGCCACATGGCCCCTGCCTTAAGGTATGTGTAGACTCTCTGCTCTAGAGATTGTAATAAAATCCCTCATGTTCTTGCATCGATTTCGCTCCCTGGTGTCCTTTGGGGGACTCACGATTGTGGCACAACAGTATCTTGATAAGAGGCCTCCGGCATTTTCTTGTCTCCCCAGAATATTTCTGATTTATTTTCCAGTACTCCTTTGGGCACTTCTTCCTCTTATCCAGAGCAAAGGTTCTGGGTTTCCCAGGCGCCGAGGGCTTAGTTATCCCAACAGCCCCCAATGCTGACCCAACTCACAAAGCATCAGGGAAGTTTTCAATTATTTTTAATTTATTTTAAGCAGCGGCTGTTCTCATTTATCTGTAATTCCAGAATTTCACAGTTGCCACGGAAAAAGCCCGAGGATTTTTCTCGGCTCCATCGGTCATCCATACTGTCCCTCCATGATGTCATTAGAAAGAGCCGGAAAAGAAGGAATTAACGCTGCCATTTTTAATGAGGGTCCCGCTTCCTCGGCTCCATGTTTCTAGGTGTGGCTTCTTCTGGTTGTTGTTTGAGTCTAGCATGCCTTCCAGCGACCCTACAAACAAAAGACTTGAAGCCCCTCCACTACTATCGACATTCATGAAAGTTCACAGTTTCCAGAAGCGTGTTATTTAGGAAGTGGATGCCTCTCGTCACAGTAATTGCTATACTAGGGGAGGACATGCCATGCACGGTCCTAAGATGAATCCAAGATTGTGTCCAAAACTGTCGTAAGGAAAGGGCCTATACATCTGCCCTTTCCCCAACACGGGGAGTCTCCAGTTTGGGCAAATAGGAGCGTTATGGGAGGGAAAGGGCCCTAGAATTTTTGTGAGGAACGAAATTGGCCATAATGATCCTTGGAAACCATACTCTAAATGGCGAAGTCCTTCAGATACAAGAAGCAGCCATGATTCTCAGGGTTGCTAGATAGTAACAGGCCCGGGACACCTTGGATGGGGATGTTACACGTTTATACATCTTGACAACTGAATATAAAGAACCCACCAGTTGTACATTTCTCGTCCACCCCTGTAACCACCATGCTGGTCCTCTGAAGTCAGTAGCCCGAGGGAACGTGAGGACACAAGGAGGACGTCGAAATCTTCTCCGCCTCCCAGCAATCTCGACCAATCAACGCAGCGATAGCTTTGAGAGACAAGTGGTCTAAACCAATCATTTTTGTCGGAGTCTCCGAGGACTCCAAGGTCTGGCCAGCATCTCTGCGCCATGTTAATTTCACTCCTCTGAGCTATCTGGACAGCTGGCTGCTGGTGGTCGTGCACTGGCCTTGGCCGGTGACCCCCCGGGGACGGGACGCTGGTAAGGTAACCACCGTGGTTATTTACCGATGGGGTCATCCAGCCCTTAGAAGGCTTACGGCGGTCTGAGGGTTGAATCACGGGAGGAGAGGGACAGCTTAGGTCGCACGTGGCCGCAGCACATCTTTTCAGAGACTCGAGGAGAGGAGCCATTTGTGTTCTGAGGGTCCATGGGGCCTGATGCCCCCGAGGGGATGCAGTGTCCTAGGTCGGGAAGGCCCTTTTCTGCTGATGGAAGGCCCCAGCTCAGAATGGGCTGCGCAGAGAACATGGGAAGTCATCAGAGGAATTTTATTTGTGTGTGTACACCATTAAGTCAGATCTGACCGGTAAAGGGGGAGATTGCCCCTTATTCAGCAGAACGTCTGGTGGATTTGAACTGCTCACTTATTGCAGTGCAGCTTCTTGTCACTAGGCCTTCAGCGCTCCTAGTTTTTGAGAAGTTCAAAAAGTGACCTTGTTCAGGGAATCTTCTGTTTTGGAAAAACATCCTTTTTTTTTTTTTTCCCGGTCAGACACCCAGTTTGCAAATCACTCGTTTTCTTTTGAAATCCGGGTACTGTCTACAGGTCAGTGACGGTGAAAAGCCAGATTACTGCACACCCAGAACCAGGGCTGCTTCCTCCACACCTGCACCGAGTGTGAGCACCACGTGGAGGCGCTGGGAGTGCACGGTCTGTGAGGTAAGCGCTGGCAGCGGGGCGATGGCAGCACTGAATGGTACTCGGGCTTGTAGTGACTGGTTGAGGGCGAAGGAGGAACATGCGAGTAGTGGTGTTGGAAAATGGGCCTTTATCCCAGACAGAACATCTGAAATGCTTGCAGTTGACTTTACCCCTTTATTCTTTTAGGACTACAGCTTGTGTATCACCTGCTAAAACATCTAAGAACCACAACCCGAAGATGGAGAAACGTGGCCTGATGATCCAGCGCCGCATCCAGAACCTGACCCACGCCTGTCACTGCCGCAACGCCAACTGCTCCCTGCCCTCTTGCAAGAAGATGAAGCAGGTTGTGCAGCACATCAAGGGTTGCAAGCAGAAGACCATTGGTAGGTGCCCCACCTCCAGGCTGCTGGTGGCCCTCTGCTGCTACCACGCCAAGCACTGCCAGGAGCACAAGTGCCCTGTGCCCTACTGCCTGGAAATCAAGCAGAAGCTCCGGCGGCGGCGGCTGCAACGGCTGCTGAAGCACCGTCTGTAGCAGGCCCAGATGCTTCACAGGAAGCTGGCAAGCATGCAGTGGTCCAGGGTGGGGGGCCAGCAGCACAGTTTGCTATCCCCAATGCCCACCACACCAGTCATCCCACAAATCCCATACCCCTGACCAACGTCTCAGACATAGCCCACTCCTCCCAGCAGCATGCCTCTCTACTTCCCTCAAACTCAAGCTGCTGTTCCTGTATCTCAAGACAGGGCATCTTGCCACGTGACCCCTCTGACACCTCCTCAAATTGCTCAGCTCCCCCTCCCTGGACCCCCACCTGCAGCAGTGGACATGGCCATACAGATTGAGAGGGCAGCTGAGACGCAGCACTAGGTGGCTCACATGCATATTTATCAAAGGCCTACGCCCCAGATGACTCCAGGTGCCCCCCTTTATATGAACCACTCCTCATGGCCAGAGGTCCCGGTGAGCATGTGGAGTCAGGAATGGGGCCCACAGGAATCCAACAGCAGTCACCCTGGGCCCAAGATACATTACCGCAGTCCCAGCAGCTACAGTCTGGGAAGTCAAGGCCAGCCATGGTGTAGATCGGCCGGTATGGTCAGCCCTTGAAGATGCCTCCGCAGCCAGGTTTGGGTCTGGTAGGTAGGTGTGAGCCCACTGAAACCCAGCACTGTGTCTCAACATGCCTTACAAAGCCTCTTGCGGACTCTCAGGTTTCCCAGCTCTCCCCTGCAGCAGCAACAGGTGCTTAGTATCCTCCACGCCAACCCCCAGCTGTTGGCTGCTTTCATCAAGCAGCGGGCTGCCAAATATACCAGCTCCAATCCATGGCCTCTCCCAGGATGCTTCATCAGGGAATGGGGCCAGTCATAGGCTCTGGAATGGCCAACCATAACCTGTTCCTTCAGCGCATGCGAGTTACCTCACCTCCACAGCAGTACCAGCAGCAGATGCAACAAGAGAATATGGACAGCTTCCCCCAGTTTTGGGTGCCGATGCTGGAGAAAGCTTGTAGGCTGACCACCAGTTACCGGTCCAGCTGCAGATGGGGTCCCCTGTTCAGCCCAATTCCATGATCCCCCAGCAGCTCATGCTCCCAAACCAGACCCAGTCCCCACACCCTAGAGGCCAGTAGATCCATCTTGTCTATTTTCTCCACTGAGAATAATTATTTTGTATCTTTTGTAACTTAAATCATTTTCCTTGGAACACATTAAAAACTGCAGTAGGTATTTGTGCCTTAAACCAAACCTACAAGATGCATGTGAGGGATGAAAAGATTCAGTGAACCTATGTTATGGCTGGTAGTCACCAGCCCCTCCTCTGTGTCTGGTTCAAGTGTGCCCTGGGAGGAGGCTACGCCTGCAACGGCCACGTATATCATTTACTGGTGCTTATGATTGACATTTCCCCCTATTTGCCTCACTTTATGGAAGAGTAAAAAAAATTAAAGATTTCTAATACCAGAGGAAAACTGTTCACATTACTTTAAAAATTATATAACAACCTATGTATAAATATAAAAATACCAGTTTTCCATTCTTTAGGTGCAAAGATCTTGATTCTTTTGAAAATGTAACAAAAGAGAAAAAACCCACCTCCAGCCCTCAAACATTTTGTGCACCAGAAAATTTTCCATTTTGTAAGTCTGAGCATAAAATGTCAGGTATTAAAATAATTTGTACATGTAAAGAGAAAATATTTTTTCAAAATAAACAGGCAGCTGCCAAATTGATTGTATATATACATACATAAATATGTAGTGGTTTCTGTTTCTTGAAAGAATTTTTCGTTTATTTTAACATCTAACAAAGGGACCACTTAAAAAGAGGGTAAGAAACGATTCCAGTGGGATGATTTTTTTTTAAATTTTATTAGTTTTAATGAACATTTACAGAGATTTTGGGTTTTCATTCATTCATTGTTGCGCTGTTTTCTCCACCCTCCTCCCCAGTTCGTTCTTTTTCCCCACCCCCATGTCTGTTTTAATTGTCCAGTTGCCACAGTGCTTGTCAAAGCCAGTTCTGATTAATCTTTGTCAGTGCATTCCCTATCCCTTGCCATTCCCTGTCACTCCTCCCTGAGAGAGACTTCACCCTGATTCATAAGGAAAAGGGGATGTCGTATTCTCTTAGCTACTTCCTGCTGAAAAGGGACGCTGTGGGTTTCAGGATGAAGGTCTTCTCTCACTACTCTAAAGGGCCCCCTTGGCAGTAGGAAACACATAGACTATTATGGAGATTGATTTTGTTTTTTTTTTGTTGTTTTTTTTTTTTTGCGATTGATTTTGAAATTTAGATGCACTGTTATCAATTGTGCTTAGCCGTACATGCTCATATCCTTGAAGATGTATCATGGAAGTGTTGCAGCCTTCAAACTGCAAAGCAGCAAGATGTTCTTCCTTTATCTTGAGTTTCAGCTCATTTTTCCTTTGCATCTCAGCGATTTCCTCTGGGGTGGCTAGTACAGGTGATGATTCTGCTACAGGTGGTGATTTACCAGAATTGCTGAGTCAACCGGAGGGCAGGTCAGTAGTGATGCAGCTCCCGCCCGGCCGCAGCTGCCGCCGTTACCACTAAACATAGTAGAGTTCCTCCAGCAATCGGGTGATGAGACTATCCACGTTCAGCTCCCCGTTTGCCATCTTATTGGCACTCCTCTCTGGTATTTTTTATTCTTCTGGTGCCCTTTCGCGTTTGGAGAACCCAAGGACCGCAGGGGCTTGGAACTTGGGTGAAGGAGAGCAGCAATTAGGTGACTGTCGTCCACGTGGCATATCCAGGGTCGTTGACTTCAAACTCAGGTTCGCATGGTGCTTGGGAGGTTTCCTTTCTCCCTGTTTGGTGTTGGAAGGAGGCGGGTGCAGGACCGTTTGATTCCCTTCCATTTCTACCACGCACTTGGTGTTCAGTTCCAGTTCTCGTTGGTTCATGGGCCGACCCAGACTGCAACTTTTACCTTGGTATCCAACATGTTGTCGGCGCTCTGCCGGGCCACTCGCCGCCCTGTGGGATGATTTTAACATGCAAAATGTCCCTTGGGTTTCTTCACTTGCTTTCTTCCTCCTCACCTTGGCCCCCCAGTTTCTGTAAAACTTAAAGCAGAAACCCTCAACTGTTATAAATCATGCATTATAAAGTTGATTACTTACAAATATGAACTTTGGATCACTATAGACTGCTAAATTTGATTTCTTATTACCTATTGTTAAATAAACTTTAAAAAAAAATAAACTCTGAAACACACCTCCCTTGTGCTTTTTGCTTGCACATCCTGACTTGGATTGTAGTTTAAATGTCTCAAGCTTGAGCTCTGGTGGCCTAGTGGCAAGAAGCTGCTCTGTAATCCAAAACGCAGTTCAAACCCACCAGATGCTCTGCTGGAGAAGGAGGGAATGAATATCTCCTGTACCAGTCAGATCTGGTTTGAGGGTACACATAAAAAATAAGAAAACAAAATTATTATTATTTTTTTTTTAAAAGTCTCATGCTTAAGGAGTAACTCACTGGTAGATTTTGGTAAATTTGTCCAAAGTGAAGTGGGAGAAAAGTCTAATTCAAGTTAAATGGGATTGAATTTGTACTTGCCTTTGAAGGTACATTGTGCAGTGTCCCATAAGGGTGACGTTAAGGTCTTCACTTACCTTCATGTGAAAGTGAAGACATAAGAGGAATAGATAAAGTAAAACTAGGACTTTTTTTGGTTTTAATTATTATTTTCTCTGTGTGTGTGTGTGTGTACCGTTAGATCAAATCTCACTGGTACAGGAGGAGATTGTCCCTGCTTCTCCAGAGCATCTCATGAATTCGAACCACATACCTCTTGGATTGCAGTGCAGCTTCTTGCCACTAGGTCACCAAAGCTGTCTAGGACTTGTTTTAAAAACAGCCCGGGTGAGTGACTGCTCCAGCTGAGAAACATTTAATTGGGAAATCCCATTTTAATCAAAAGAAGATGTGGAAATGAAACCTGGAAGGAAGCCTGAAGACGATGAGACAGTGAATGCACTCATGCGCTAGGTATTGGAAGAATGGTGATCCTGCCAACTGAACATGAACTGTCTACAAACAGGTTTAAAAATAAAATGGCTTTCCCCTGGCTAGCAGGGCGGACGCCTCAGAATGCCTGGAGTAACTAAAAGACATGAACTAGCAGGAGTTCCTCAGAGCTCTGGCAGTCTTCCTTAAAAACTCTGGGAAGCTGAAAGTCCCCAATGGGTAGATACTGTCAAGCTGGCCATGCATAAAGGATTTTCTTTCTCTTGTCAATCACCAATAAGACAAAGGGATTGCAATATCCATAAGCACGTTATTATGCAGATCTGGGAGATGGTCACCTCCAAGGCTGCCTCCCTGTCTGGTAGTGGTCATTGGGTTAAACACATAGAAGGGTGAAACACTAACACATTTAATAATGCAAATTGGTGAGTAAAATTTCTACATCTGAAAAGAACAGCTCAGATTTAAGCATTCAGGAAGTGCACACTTCTCTTCTGGTCAACAGGCAGGTTAAGATACAATTTACATATGACTGGAGAACCAGCCTCACCAAGATTTAGGATAGATACATTTCCTCACCAGGTAAACATGTTACTGAACACAAGGGGTTCTTTCCATAGTCAATTGCCAATAAGACAAATGGATTGCAATTTTCATTAGAGATATTAGAGATAATGTTATTAGAGATCTGTGGAGGACAGTGGGTCTTGGCCTCAAAGACTGCCTCCCATTCTGGGAATGGTCATGGCCTTTTAATACTAGGGTGAAACTCTAGCTTCTTTAACAATGCACTTTTGTTAGGAAAAAAAGGTAATTTCTACATCTGAACAGTTTCCATTTAAGTATCAGTAATTAAGGAAGGCCCCAGTTCTCTTCCTGGTAAACAAGCACAGTAAGACACAATTTACATATGACTGGATAACCATCTTCACCAGGATCTAGGATAGATGCATTTCTTCTTAAGGAAAACAGTTCAAACTACATGACTAAAGACAGGAAAGAGAATTGAGAGGCTAAGCAACTAGTTTTTCAGGCTGTAGAAAAATAACTTGTTTTATAATTGATCCTGATGTAGAGAATTCTGAACTTACTAATACCACCCCATCAAACAGACACATGAAACTACATGACTAAAGAAAGGAAAGGAATTCAGAGGCTAAGTAAATAGTTTTGCAGGCTGAAGAAAACTGATGTTAGTTTTATGATTATATAACTATAGTTTTATAACTGATAACCTATATAGAGAATTCTGAACTTATTAATGCCACCCTCTATAGAAAGAACTCCTTGCATTCAGTAGCATTTCTAATACTCCCACAATGATAGAGAAATGGAAACAAGGCTACACCTGGGTGCTTTTTAACATACCCATTTTGTCACTCAGCCTAGTGGAGGGCTAGCAGTATTCCAGCTGCTCTCCTGCACAGCTGATTTCATCTTTAAGATCTTGGCTAATTGCAGAAGAAACAGGCTCAGCTGAAAGGATTTGCTCAAGATCACACAGCCAGTGAAAGACTTGCCATAGAGTCTAAAGACCCTCCTTCCCCTCCCTTGCTCTAGAGAAACAAGTGTTACCTCTTTGATCTTCTCAGTATAATACAGGTGAAAACGGAACTGTTAATAGTCTTACCGTATGGGAAGCCATATTTCATAGCAAATATTATATGAAAAGCCATATGCTTCTGCAGGAATTGAAGGAATTACAAATCTATAAGTTAGGATTTCACTTGTGACAGATCACAGAAAATGACCTGCAGACAAGAGAGAGCTAGGTTCCCCCTACAGAGGGAGTGTTAACATGTGTGAAATACTTCCTGAACTAAAACATTAGGATGACAATAGAGAAAAATTCAGCTTCATTTACAAGGATTTTTTTTATGATTTGCTTTCCCTGATTATCTATAAATACACCGAGAGGCATGGCTTGAGGCCCTTCAGT
>NW_006399836.1:3675639-3679922 GCF_000299155.1 Elephantulus edwardii | reverse complement strand
GTCAAATGCCTTTGCATAATCAATGAAACACAGATAGATATTCTTCTGGTATTCTCTGCTTTCAGCTAAGATCCATCTAACATCAGCTACAATATTCCTAGTACCATGACCCCTTTTAAGCCCAGCCTGGACTTCTGGCCTTATATACTAGAGTGAAACTCTAGCTCCTTTAACAATGCACTTTTGTTAGTAAAAAAAGGTAATTTCTACATCTGAAAAGGACAGTTTCCACTTAAGTATCAATAATTAAGGAAGGCCCCAATTCTTTGTCTGGTAAACAGGAAGATTAAGATACAATTTACATATGACTGGAGAAGAGCTTCACCAGGACCCAAGATAGATGCATTTTCTCTTCTGGTAAACAGACAGATCAAACTGCATAACCAAAGAAAGGAAACTGAGACTTCGGAGGCTAAGCAACTAGGTTTTCAGGCTGAAGAAAAATAACTATATAGTTTTATAACTGATACCTATATAGAGAATTCTGAACTTATTAAATCACCCCATTGAACAGACACATGAAACTACTTGACTAAAGAAAGGAAACGGAATTCAGTGGTTAAGTAAATGTTGTGCCACAATCGCGAGTCCCCCAAAGGATACCAGGAGCCGAAATAGATGCAAGAACATGAGGGATCTTATTACAAACTCTAGAACAGGGACTCGACACACACTAAGAGGCAGTGGCCCTGTGGCAGATCCCCAGTGCTCCCAGACAAGGGTTTCTATTGGTGCTGGGAGAGGCAAAGACTGAGTGAGGGGCGGAGATACAAGGGGATTGGGCAATTTGTGAGGTAAGATGCAGGTGGCGCATGGCGATTGGCTAATTTGTAAATGAGCGGGCTCATTAGCAAGGGCGCCAACATTTGGCACACTCTGATTGGAGGAAGGTCCACCCTGGAGGAGTTAGAGTCACTTCTTTGTTGCTGAGGTTCTTTCAGGAAGTGAACTCGCGGAAAAACAAGGACAAAGGACTTAACGATGGTGGCCAGACCAGAGATTTATATAACAAATCTTGACTCTTACAGTAACTAGTCTTTCAGGCTGATGAAAAAGAACTATAGTTTTATAACTGATACATACATGGAGAATTCTGAACTTATTAATGCCACCTTCTACAGAAAGAACTCCTTGCATTCAGTAACATTTCTAATATTCCCACAAGGATAGATAAATGCAAACAAAGCTCCACCTGGGTCCTTTTTAACATACCCATTTTGTCACTCAGCCTAGTGGAGGGCTAGCAGTATTCCAGCTGCTCTCCTGCACAGCTGATTTCATCTTTAAGAGCTTCGCTAATTACAGAAGAAACAGGCTCAGGTGAAAGGACTTGCTCAAGATCACACAGCCAGTGAAAGACTTGCCATAGAGTCTAAAGACCCTCTTTCCACTCCCTTGCTCTAGAGAAACAAGTGATACCTCTTTATTAGAGGTCAGAGATCTTCTCAGTGTAATACAGGGTGAAAACGGAACTGTTAGCAGCCTTACCATATGGGAAGCCAAATTTCATACCAAATATTATATGAAAAACCATATGCTTGTGTAGGAATTGAAGGAATTACAAGTTTGTAAGTCAGGATTTCTCTTGTGTCATGTCACAGAAAATGAGCTGTTATTTTGCAGGCAAGAGACAGCTAAGTCCCCCCACAGAGGGAGTGTTAATATCTGTGAAATACTTCCTGAGCTAAAACATTGGGATGGCAATAGAGAAAAATTAGGCTTCATTTTCAAGGAATTCTTTTTATGATTTGCTTCCCCCGATTATCAATAAATACACAGAGGCATGGGTTGAGGCCCTTCAGTAAAAAACTGATGGCTCCCTGTTTTTAATTCTAAATTTAAAAAATTTTATTACATTTATTATATTTTGTGTGTGTACCGTCAAATCGGACTGACTGATACAGTAGGAGCTTGCCCCTCCTTCAACAGAACAGTATTTGGTGGATTTGAACCACCTACCTCTGTGATTGCTGGGCACCTTCTTGCCACTAGGCTACCAGAGCTCTCTTGGCCCCCTGTTTTTAATACTCCTGTTCTATCTCATTCTTGGTTGTCTATTTGGTTATTAATAAATATAAAAATACTTTACTCTCAGTCTGCAACACTACAGAGATGCTCCTGTAGAATTTCCCTTTTACAACCAAAATGACTCCTTGATCTACTGTGTTCCAGGTGAGGTCACTGAAAATCAATGGCCAGCAACTTGGTTGCATTTCCTCCAGAACAGACTTGGGGTTTTTTTGGCAGTCCGGGTTATATATATAACATTCTTCAACATGGAATCGTCTGCCATCATTATTGTCTTTCAGATGTATAGGGCATGAGGAACGACTGCTAATAAATTTATTGTTAGAGGTAGTCAAGGGTGTTTCAGGTTGATATTATGAACGACAGAGCTGAACCCTGCCCTATTCTGTGCCGTCATCATCATCTCTGACATGCTTGAGCCCATTGCTCTACTCAATGTGTCAGTCCACCTGCTTGAAGGCTGTCCGTTCTATCACTGACCCTCCACCCACATTTCTAAGCATAATGTACCTAAGGAATGGAAAATGGTTTATAAATATAAATAATAACAAATAATATAAAGTATGAGAGACAAAGGTTTGCCATCTTTGCCTCTAAGGAGCTGTTTGATGGCACTTTCTCGGTTTTGGCGTTGGTAGGATACCCAGTACCACCACCACCCAAAAGGATTGCTGCTGCTTTCATCCTATTTACTCTTCAGCTCTCAGATGTCCAGTAACTTAACAGTCAGGACCACAGGCTAGATAAGTTGTACCTTAGGTCATTCAAGTGATATCACTTCTTTAGAGAGGCTCCTGACTGTAGACTTTGCAGGGGCAAGTCATCTTTTGATAGTTTTTTCATTTTTTATTTGTTGTTCCACATTTACCCCCGCCCCAGTCCTCCACACAACGTGCCCCTTGTTCCAGGTTGTTCTCATACATATAATGCCTAATCACATATTCCTTTCAGACAGTTCACCCTCTCTGTTCTAATACAGTGCAGAATATGAAGTTACTTATGGCTTAGATTTGTATATGCTGCCATATCATTTGCTCTTATTGCTACAACACGTCTGTCAGTTTACTCTAGTAGTGCAAAATGTGGGTTGGTGAGAGAGTGGAAAATAGGCCACCAGTGTTTTCAAGTGACAGCAGGGTTATCCATGGTGGACAGGTTTCTATTGAGTTCATAGACTACTCCAGACTAGAAAGCAGGATTGTCCATTTACTTCTGAAATAACAGACTTTCAGAAACTGTTAACAATAGAGGAATAGATAAATTATTAGAAGTTGAGCCAAGATTGGAGTCCCTCAAAATAAGGAGACACAGCTGCAAACATCCCTTAAAAATGGAAGTAGCCCAAATGTCCAACCAAAATCAAAGGGATTGAGAAATTATAGTACATTCACAGAATGAAATACTATACAGCACACAAGAGAAATGGTTTTGCAAATTACTACTTAATTTTGGAGGGACTGGAGAGCATTATACTACGATAACTAACTCAGTCTTATAAGGTCAAATACTGTATAAGACCATTATTGTATAAACTGTATGAAGATCCAAGGGAGGAATGATGGGTGGGAGTCCGGAGTGTGTGTGGTTAATTATAGGGTGTCACAATTTGATGGGTGGAAGGAAGGGTAGGTAAAGGAAATTGGAAAAATAGTCTGAAAAACAATTAAGTAAACCAGTATAATAGAAGCATCGTATTTAAAAATAATTGAAACATGGAATATATTAAGAATGAATACATGCAAGCTGGAAATTATCAAATGACTGCACACCCTCCTGTCCTTAATCCAAAAGGCATATAAATCCAATCCTTTAACATTTCTTTTGTGATTTGGGTAAAAGTTCAGGAAGGAAATTAATTTCTCATTAAAAATTATTATGTACCTTTCGTTTGTGACATTACTTTCAATTCCCTCAATGTAATAGCACTCTTCCTTCCCACTTCCTCTCTAGGTCCCCATTTCCGTTCACTCCTCTTTCCTGCCTTCTAATCTTTGTTTTTTTGGTAATATTGCCTTTTTGCTCTCTAATGGTTGACTTGTCTGAGAAGCATGTTACTGCTGCTCAGAAAACAGTACCAGGTGCTAATATTCATTTTATAGGCCTGTTCATCATTCGACTGATCGCAAGAATTCAGACCCTGGTTTGAAAAGTATCTAATGTCCACACTCTTGGGGTTTTATTTTGTTTTTTTGTGAATTTATGTTCAGTGTTTTCCTTCCCTTCCCAGTCTATTTTTTTTTTTTTTTTTTTTCAAG
>NW_006399836.1:3670708-3675539 GCF_000299155.1 Elephantulus edwardii | reverse complement strand
TGTAGCGTCAAATTGGAACTGAATGAGCTTGCCCCTCCTTCTCCAGCAGAGCTTTTGGTGGATTCGAACTGCCTACCTCTGGGATTGCTGGGCAGCTTCTTGCCACTAGGCCACCAGAGCTCCCTTGGCCTCCTGTTATTATGCTGTCTGTTCTATCTCATTCTTGGTTGTCTGTCTCATTATTAATAAATATAAAAATACTTTATTCTCCGCCTGCAACACTACAGAGATGCTCCTGTAGACTTTCCCTTTAACAAACAAGATGACTCCTTGGTCTTATGTGTTCCACGTGAGGCCACTGAAAATCAAAGGCCAGCAACTTGGTTGCATTTCCTCCATAACAGACTTGTTGTTTTGGCAGTCTGGGTTATATATATAACATTTTTTAACGTGAATTCTTCTGCCATCCTCATTTATTGTCTTTCACATGCATATGACATGAGGAATGACTGCTAATAAATTTGTTGTTAGAGGTGGTCAGGGATGTTTCAGGTCGACATTATGAATGACAGATCTCAACCCTGTCCTATCCTGTGCCATCATCATCATCTCTGACATGTTTGAGCCCATTTCTGTACTCACTATGTCAGTCCACATCGTTGAAGTCTGTCCTTTCTATTACTGATCCTCCATCCACATTTCCAAGCATGATATCCCTTTCTAAGGAATGGAAAATGGTTTCTAAGAACATAAAGTATGAGAGACAAAGGTCTGCCAACTTTTACTCTAAGGAGCCCTTTGATGGCCTTTTCTCCGTTTTGGCGTCCATAGGATACCCAGTACCACCACCCAAAATGATTGCTGCTGTGTTCATCCTATTTACTCTTCAGCTCTCAGATGTCCAGTAACTAACTGAAAGGGCCACAACCTACGTCAGTTGTACCTTAGGTCAAATAACATCACTACTTTAGAGAGTTCCTGACTATAGGCTTTGCAGGTACAATTAATCTTTTGATAGTTTTTTCATTTTTTATTCATTGTTCCACATTTCCCCCCGCCCCAGTCCAGCTCACCATGCACCCCTTTTTCCATACTGTTCTCATACATATAATGCCTAATCATACATTCCTTTTAGACAGCTCATCCCCTCTAATATCATGTTCGTTATCTATCTGCAGTTCATTGAAGTTAGCTAACCTCCACAGCAGTAGCAGCAGCAGATGCAACCAGGGAATATGACCACCTTCCCCCAGCATTGGGCACTGATGCTGGAGTCAGCCTGCAAGCTTACCACCAGCGAATGCTCCTGAAGCAGATGGGGTCCCCTGTTCAGCCCAATCCCTTGAGCCCCCAACAGCACATGCTTCTTAACCAGGCCCAATCTCCAAACCCTCAAGGCGAGAAGATCCCATCTTCTTTCTCTAGTCAAGTGTGTTCTCCCCAGCCAGACCCTTCTCTGTGGCCACAATCCCAGCCCGCCCTCCCCCACTCTTTCCCCCAGGATGAAGCCTCAGCCTTCTCCACACCACATGTCCCCACAGACCAGCTTCCTGCTCCCTGGACTGGTAGCTGCCCAGGCAAACCCCTTGGAGCAAGGGCACTTTTCCAGCCCGGACCAGAATTCGATGCTTGCTCAGCTCGCTAGCAATCCAAGCATGGCAAACCTCCATGGTGCAAGCGCCACGGACCTGGGACTCAGCACCGGCAGCTCAGACTCAAATTCAAACCTCTCACAGGGTACACAGGATTAGAGATACCTTCTAGTTTTGGGGGAGCAAAATAATTACTTTCTCTACTGAGAACAATTTTTTTGAATCTTCTTTTGCTTAAATAATTTTCCTTGGAACACATTAAAAACTGTGCAGTAGGCATTTGTGCTTTAAAGCAAACTTGCAAGATGCACCTGAGGGATGAGAGAATAAAAAGAATCTATATATGTTATGGCTGGTAGCCACCAGCCCTTCCCCTGTGTGTGGTTCATTGTGTGCTGGGAGGAGCCTGCAGCCTGTGATGGCCACGTTATATTAATAGTTATTTACTGGTGTCAATGATTGACATTTCCCCTGATTTTCCTCACTTTATAGAAGAGTAAAAAAAATTAAAGATTTCTAATACCAGAGGAAATCAGGGTTCATGTTACTTTAAAAATTACATTCTACATATATAAATATGAAAATAGCACTTTTCTTTCCTATGGGTGCAAAGATCTTGATTCTTTTAAAAATGTAAGAAAAAGAAAAACACGTCCCTCTTCTAACCCTCAAGTAAACTTTGTGCACCAGAAAATTTTCTGTTTTGTAAATTTGAGCATAAAACTTCAAGTATTAAAATAAGTTATTCATGAAGGAGCCAAAAGAGTTAGTAAGGAAACAGTGGCACACAGATGTCTCTTTGGCCTTCCTCAATCCCGATGGGGTGTGGAAGAGGAATGTGTCCTTGATTTTGCATACAAATGGGGACCTTGGGCCTTGTGTTCGAGGTCCAAGGATATTCCTCTTTCCAAGGCATAGTTTTATCCCTCTGGTAAACAGAGATATGGAAACAAGAAAGATTTAATGAGAATATTCTTTGGTAAGCATGTCTAAACAAGTCTAGTTGCTGATAAGTTAGTTTTCCTCCCAATCATGAGTGCCTGCACATAGACTGTTTTAGGATGATTATAAAATAATAAATGAGCCAGGCCTAAGGGTCTGCAGTTCTTGTCCTATCTCTCTGTGTGTGTTTCTTTGCTGCAGTCCTGTCTTGTCTTCTGTGTGTGTCTGCCTCTTTATGTTCATTTCTCCCAGGAAAAATGGTGGCGGATTGCAGTATATACATGTAGAAAAAAAATGATTTTTTCAAAATATACAGTGGCCACTGCCAAATTGATTTTATATATACATATATAGTGGTTTCTGCTTCTTGAAATAATTTTTCCTTTATTTTTATATCTAACAAAGGAACAAGTTAAAAAGAGGGTAAGAAAAGATTGTATTGACTATTAAAAGTCAATGTGAAATCTTAAAAAAAAAAAAAGAGGGGATGATTTCAACACGCAAAATGTCCCTGGGGTTTTTTCTTCACTTGCTTTCTTCCTCCTTACTTTGGCCCCCCCACTTTCTGTAAAGCTTGAAAATAGCAGAAACCCTCAGCTATAAATCATGCAATTATAAAGGTGATTCCTTACAAATATGAACTTTGGATCACTGTATAGACTTAAATTTGATTTCTTATTACGCACTGTTAAATAAACTCTGAAACACACCTCCCTTGTACTTTTTCCTTGCACATCTTGACTTGGATTATAGTTTAAATATCTGATGTTTGAGAGTCAGAAGAAATGGTCAATTCCTTTACAGCTTCCTTAACTCTTAACAATAACTCATCGATAGATAGATTTTTGGTAAATTTGTCCAAAGTGAAGTGGGAGAAAAGTCTTTCCAATTCAAGTTAAATGGGATTGAATTTGTACTTGCCTTTGAAGGTACTTTGTGCAGTATCCCATAAGGGTAACATCAAGGTCTTCACTTAACCTCATGTGAAAATGAAGACTTAAGAGGAATCAGATAAAGTAAAACTAGGACTTTTTTTGTTTGTTTTTAATTTATTATTTTCTGTGTGTGTACCGTTAGATTGAACCTGACTGGTACAGGAGGAGATTGTCCCTGCTTCTCCAGCAGAGCATCTCATGAATTCGAACCACGTACCTCTGCGATTATAGTGCAACTTCTTGCCACTAGACCACCAGAGCCGTCTGGGACTTGTTTTAAAAACAGCCGGGGCGACTGACTGCTCCAGCTGAGAAACATTTATTTGGGAAATCCCATTTGAATGAAAAGAAAATGTCGAAATGAAACCTGGAAAGAAGGCTGGAGGCAATGAGACAGTGAATCCACTTGTGTGCTAGGTGTTGAAAAAATGCCAACTGAACATGAACTGTGTACAAACAGGTTTATTTATTTTTTGTTTTATTTTTATTATTTTTTGTGTGTGTGTACTGTCAAATCAGATTTGACTGGTACAGGAGGAGATTGTTCCTCCTTCTCCAGCAAAGCATGGTGGACTTGAACTGCACACCTCTGGGATTGCAGTGTAGCTTCTTGCCACTAGGCCACCAGAGCTTGCCCAAACAGGTGTAAAAATAAGAAAATGGCTTTCTCCTGGCTAGCAAGATGCCTGGAGTAGCTGTAAAAGGCATGAACCAGCAGGAGTTCCTCAGGGCTCTGGCAGTCTTCCTTAAGACGTCTGGTAACCTGAAAGTCCCCAATGGGTAGACACTGTTAAGCTGGCCAAGCATAAAGAGCTTAATCCCTACCGTTGTTACTGAACACAAGGGTGTGTTTCTGTAGTCAATCACCAGTAACCCAAAGGGTTTGCAATATCCATAAGCACTTTACTAAGATCTGGGAGACATCGAGTCACCTCCAAGGCTGCCTCCCTGTCTGGGAGTGGTCATTGTGTTAAACACAGATTAAGGTGAAACAGCTCATTTAACAATGCACTTTGGTGAGTAAAAGAATTTCTACCTCTGAAAAGAACAGTTCACATTTAAGCATCAGTAATTCAGGAAAGGCACAGTTCTCTTCCTGGTAAACAGGTAGGTTAAGATATAATTTACATATGACTGGAGAACCAACCTCACCAAGATCTAGGATAGATGCATTTACTCTCCTGGTAAGCATAATACTGAAAGCAAGGGGTTCTTTTCATAGTCAATTGTCAATAAGACAAATGGATTGCAATATCCATAAATGGACTTTATTACATACACATAAGTGGAGGACAGTGGTTCTCGGCCTCAAGCACTGCCTCCCCGTCTGGGAATGGTCATGGCCATATATGTTGTTGTTGTTGTTATATGCCTTTGAGTCCTTTGCGACTCATAGTGACCCTATGTACAACAGCCCTAAAC
>NW_006399836.1:3631777-3663813 GCF_000299155.1 Elephantulus edwardii | reverse complement strand
CGTCTCTCCCATCTTGTTCCCCTTTTTCCTCAGGGTACCTGTCTCAGACACACTGCAGTCTCACTTCCTTCTCCAAGTTAATAGTCCCCTGAGACCCATTCCAGTCCCTACCACGATGTCCCCGGGACGCACCAAACCCTCTTACTTCTCAATGTTTCCCTGAGACCCTGACTTGCTCACTTCAGCTTTCACCTGTATATCAGAAAAATATGCATTTTGCTTTCAATCGGGTCTCTCGATAAGAGGCCTCCGCCTTTTCGTTGTCTCCGCATAATGCTTCTGATTCCTTTTGGAATACTCTTTTGGGCTTTTCTTCCTGCCCTGGGCTCTCTCTTTATCTAGACTTTTATCTTATCTACTGGGTTTCCCAGGTCCAGAGTAATAACTAACCTCTGGCTTAGTTATCGGAACAGCCACCGGAGAAGGGTCCGGCTCAAAAAGAATCAAGGAAACCAGGTAAGCAGAGGCCATTTAAATTTATCTGTCATTCCCGCGCTTCCCTGTTGCCATGGAAACGTTTAGAGGTTGTGTTGCGCGAACCTCTCAGGTTGCAGGAAATAAATACGTAAGCGGAAGGGCGGGACCGAAATAGCGGCGCTTTCTTGGCTCTGATTGGTCATCCATTCTGTCCCTCCCCGATGTCATTAGCAAGAACCGGAAAAGAAACAATTACCCCGCTGTTTTTTATTAGGGTCTTACTTTCTGAGCTCCATGCTTCTAGGTGTGGCTGCTTTTCTTTTATTGCCTTCGAGTAGAGCACGACTTCTAGCGACTCTAAGAACAATAAATAGGCCTGGAACCCCTGTACAATTACTGACATGTATCAAATTTCATAGTTTCCCTAGGCATGTTATTTTGAATGTGGATGCCTCTCGTCACAGCAATTGTTACAGGAAGATTGCCCTAGCATGCCACTCGTCATAGGAATTGCGAAGCAAAGTCCTAAGATGAGTGCATAGTGTCCAAAACAGTCGCAAGGAAAGGGCCTGTTCCTCTGTCCTTTCCGCAGCAATGTAAATGTCCAATTTAGGTAAAAAGGAGCGTTGTAGGAGCGAAAGGGCCCTAGGATTTCCATGGGGATCGAAATTTGCCATCGTGATCCTTGGAAACCGTAGTCTTAATGGGGAATCCATTAAGATAGAGGAAGCAGGCAAGATTCTCCGATTTGCTAGATTGGAGGCCTCCACTCAGTAAGGGGATCTGGACACCTACGGAGGGGATGTTACAGGTTTTCAGATCTTCACAGCCGAATATAAATTAAAGAACCCACCCGCCCTGGAAAGACTAAAATTCCTATCGAGTCTCGTAAGCATCACGCCAGCCCTCTGAAGTCAGTAGCCCGAGGGAACGTGAGGACACAAGGAGGACGTGGAAATATTCTCCGCCTCCCAGCAATCTCGGCCAATCAACGCAGGCATAGCTTTGAGAGACAAGTGGTCTAAACCAATCATTTTTGTCGGAGTCTCCGAGGAATCCGAGGCCTGGCCAGCGTCTCTGCGCCATGTTAATTTCACTCCACTGAGCTAGCTGGACACCTGGCTGCTGGCGATCGTGCACTGGCCTCGGCCGGTGACAACCCCCCCCCCCCGGGGACGGGACGCTGGTAAGGTAACCACCGTGGTTATTTACCGATGGGGTCATCCAGCCCTTAGAAGGCTTACGGCGGTCCAAGGGCGGAATCACGGGAAGAAAGGGACAATATATGCGTTTGGTGGACAGCACATCTTTTCAGGGACTCGAGAGGAGAGGAGCCGTTTGTGTTCTGAGGGTCCATGAGGCCTGATGCCCCCGAGGGGATGCAGTGTCCTAGATTGGGAAGGCCCTTTTCTGCTGATGGAAGGCCCTAGCACAGAATGGGCTGCGCAGAGAACATGGGAAGTCATCAGAGGGTGGACACAGCATCTTGGAGGCTTAGAGCCCAAGGAAATGCCACTGTAAGACTAGGGTGAGGTCTGCGAAGATAAAAGTGACCCTTCTCCTGGATCCCACGCACCCGTGTCTTACTCTTTTTAAGCTCGTAATGTGATCTTCTTGGTCAGGAACCTCTCTATTGGAAAAGCACTTATCTTCCTTTCTTTCCAGAAGCCCAGCTTTGAGGTTACATGTTTCTTGTTTATTTTTTAAAGCCCAGATAGTTTCTTCAGGTCTGTGGCGGAGACAATGTAGATGATCAAAATCAGATTCTCAGTTGTAGGCTTCTCTGCTTTCTTAAAAGGGATTTTTGGGGTTGAAAACAAAAACACATAGCGGGGCTGGGGGCCTGGGGGGTGGGGAAATGATTTTGTTAAGCAAAAGTCGCTGGCATGAATTTACAGTAATCCCAGTTAGGGAATCGGAAGGCCTAGGCCCCAGCTGCCTGGCTGTGGTGACTTTTAATCATTAAGGGTCAGATGAGGCTAACTAGTGCTATGGTATTCCAGAATTAATGCTTTTTGCTGAGTGAATTTTCACAACAAAGTCAAACAGCTTTTTTTAAAAAAATTTTTTTTTCCTTTTCTTTTTTTTTATTCAAACAGCTGTTTAAAAAGGCCTCACTGGTTGTTCAGGTTGGAAAAAAAAGGAGGAAGATTTAATTTCCTGTTAAGCTCTCAATAGCATGGAATTTTGGAGCATGCTAATGTAAAACAGTGTGACTGGAGAAATGCATGAAACAATGTATATAAATATAAAACATGATGTATGCTACCTTTATATGTAAACTAATATATTAAAAAACCACAATGTGTAAGTATGTTACTTAGAGGTTGGAAAGTAGACTTGTAACTCAGAATCATCCACTTTTGAGAGACTGGATCTGTAGCTTCCATTCCCTAATTTTTTCCCACAAACTTCCTGAGATGAATGAACAGACATTCTCTCCAAGTTTTTAAAGAACCTACGAATTGCATTTGTCAGTATTGTTGCTCAAGACACATTACGACGGAGCTGTGGTTGCCTAGTGGCAAGAAGCTGTATTACAATCACAGAGGTACGCGGTTCGAATCCACCAGATTCTCTGCTCAAGAAGGAGGGGCAATCTCCTCCTGTACCAGTCAGATCCAATTTGATGGTACACACACAAAAAATAATAAAATTAAATAAAAAAATTAAAAAAGACACATTACGTATATAATCCAAGCGTAAAATTTAAATAAACCAGTCTTTAGAACATAAAATAATCCTGTTTTTCACAACTATCACCCACTGTCCTATACGGCAGCAATATAACTAAGGTCATGAAAAATGATCCTGAATTCTTTTAAGAATCAGGGATTTTAAAAAATAAACCCTTCAAATCCACCAGATGCTTTGCTGGAGAAGGAGGAACAATCTCCTCCTGTACCAGTCAAATCTGATTTGATGGTACACACACAAATAATAAAAATAAGATTTAAAAAAAAACACCCCCCAAAAAAACCAAACCAAAACTTCCTCCACGCCCATTTTTTTCCTTTTTTTTTTTTTTTTTGGCTCATGTGGAGCCATGCTTATCTCTAAAATAATGTGTCTTGGGTGAGCCCTGGTGGCCTAGTGGTAAGAAGCTGCACTGCAATCCCAAAGGTGCGCAGTTGAAATCCACCATATGCTCTGCTGGAGAAGGAGTGGCAATCTCCTCCTGTGCCAGTCTGATCACATTCGACAGTACACAGCAAGTAACAAAGAAAGAAACAACTTAAAAGATATCATCTAAACTTGAGTTCACCTGGGGCATTCTAAATAAAAATTTTTTCTCGCCAAAATAAGCCCAACAAATAATTGACCAGAGTAGATGTTTGATATGTGTTAAGAAATCTTTTAGAAATTTTTTTTTCCCTTTGCTAACTTTATAAGCGTGATTTTAGTTTTAGTGTTGTGGTGGTTCATGAATGAAATGAGTTGGAAAAGTATATTGACCCTGAATAAACTAACAAGAAGATGAGTCCATTACGGTTCATGATATTATTCTTTGTACCTTTTTCAAGTTTTTAAATTTCTCATATTAATGAATTTCTTTAAAAAATTACTATTTTAAGTAGATTATTATAATTTGTTTAAAACGTTGTTAGAGCGCTCTGTAGGCCTAGTGGCAAGAAGCTGCATTGCAATCCCAGAGCCGCACTGTTGGAATCCCCTGGAAACTCTGCTGGAAAAGGAGGGACAATCTCCTGTACCAGTCAGATCCAATTTAATGGTATATACATCATCATCATCACAAGAACAACACACAAAAAACAACAAAGCAAACCAGCGTTTTTGTTGTTGATTACCTTCCAGTCAAGCAGGACTCGGCGATCCTGTGAACAAAAGGCTAGTGACGTTCATAGGGTTTCCAGAGGCATGTTATTTAGGAAGTGGTTGCCACACCACCAAAATTTCCCCTTGAAAGAATCAATTGACTACAAAACCCACACATAGGAGGCTAAGATTACAGAAGTTGAATTTTACTCCTATGTAGTTCCTTGGCTAGTGATTTGGCTTCTATCTTGTTGAACCTTCCAGGAAGAAGGTGCTTTTTTTTTTTTTTTTAAAGTGGAATATGATTTTCAAGTCTTATGATATGTTCCCTGAGGGCAGAGACTTTATCTGTTTTGTTTACTTTGATATTTACTTATTTATCATTTGTTGTAAAATGCCTTTAAAATAAAAAAAAAAACCAAATTAAGAATTCTAAGTGATTTCTTTGAGTGTAAATACTCTCAGCAGGCATTTATTTCTTATGTAAAGAGTTCTAATATTTTAAATTTTATAACTTGTTTAAGTACAAGCCTTTTTTTAAAGTACAGGTCTTTTTAAAATAAAATTTTATTTTAATTGTTATTTTTTTATTTACTTTTTAAAAAATTTTTATTGTATTTTTATGTGTACCGTCAAATCAGATCTGACTGGTAAAGGAGAAGATTGCCCCCTCCGTCTCCAGCAGAGCATCTGGTGGATTTGAACCGCATACCTCTGGGATTGCAGTGCAGCATCTTGCCACTAGGCCACCAGAGCTCCCTATTTTAATATTTAACAAACATTTACAGTGAATTTAGATTTTCATTCATTCATTGTTGCCCATTTAACACTTTCCCTTACCCCTCCCTCAGTTCTTTTTTTAAAATCGTTCATTATTGCACAGTTCTGTCCTCCTCAACCTCTTTGTAATGATAGAGCTCATATTCTGGGGTGTTGTACGTATAATGCTTAATCATATATACATTTGAAAAATACTGAGCGCTTCATGAATTTGCATGTCCTTGCTCAGGGGCCATGCTAATCTTTTTGTATGGTTCCACTTTTAGTATATGTCCTGCCGAAACGAGCATTAAGTACAAGTCTTTTTTTTTTTTTAAATTTTATTTAAAATTGATTTTCATGAACGTTTACAGAAACATTGGATTTCTACTCAGTCATTGTTGCACTTTTCTCCCTGTCCACTCCTCTCCCCCAATTCGCTTTTTTTTAAAAACAAGTAAAAAAAATCTTTCATTGTTATTCAGTCCCTCCCACTCCACTATGCTACCTTTGTTTTGGACTCCTGTCATAAGAATAGTATCTAATCATGACAGTCCTCTTAATATAACAGTGGCATTATGCCATATTTGTCTTTTTGTGATTGTGATATTTCACGTAGCATAATGTGCTCCAGGGTCATCCATTTTGTGTAGTATTTCACGAGTTCCTTGTTTTCCAGTGCCGCATAGTATTCCACTGTGAATATACCACAGTTTCTCTATCCATTCATTTGTTGATGAGCACTTGGGTTGTTTCCATCTCTTTGCTATTATGAACAAAGCCACAGTAAACATAGGTGTTCATGCATCCATTTGGGTGGCAGTAGCACAAGTCTTTATGACATAGTTTATCATCAATATGTTTCTTAGGAAGAAAGGAGTTCTAGCGGCTTAGTTGTGAGAAGCTGCGCTGCAGTCACAAGAGCACACGGTTCAAATGCACCAGCTGCTTGGAAGGAGAAGGAAGGGCTAGATGCTTTATATGATTTATTTACTGCTTCAGAGAATCCCTGGATGGTCAGCTTTGAGTTGGTTCAGACTCAACAGCACACAAGAAAAAAACAGTGCTTCTTAGAAAGAGTAGTTTCAGGGGAGCTCTGGTGGCATAGGCTGTACTGCAATACCAAAGGTACACATTTCGAATCCACCAGATGCTCTGCTGGAGAAGGAGGGACAATCTCCTTCTGTACCAGTCAGATCTGATTTGACAGTACATGCACAAAAAATAATAAATTTTTTAAAAAAAGAGTAATTTCTACTAGTAGGATTTATTTTAAACTACCCATTAAAGTTTAAGTTTCAGAAGAGTGAGAGATTGCCTATCCTATTGTTCGCTATTGTCCCCACCCTCCTCCTAGTCTAAGTTAGGTGCTCAGAAGCATCTGTAGGGTGATGATACGAACCTCTTTTTAAAAAAAAACAAAACATCTACAATCAGACTATTATTCTCCTTTCTGAAGAACCCTTTCTAATATGTTTTCCGTCTCACCCACCCTCTCCAGTGGAGCTCCGCAACATGGAACCACAGGTCACTCTAAATGTGACTTTTCAGAGTGAAACCCAAAGCTTTCTCGTCTCGGACCCAGAAAATACTACTTGGGCGGATGTAGAGGCTATGGTGAGTAGTTCTTTGTTTTGTTTCTCCGTCATTTAAGCACAGCTAATATTTTTCTAAAACCGACTGTTTTTAGCAATGCTGTTTGATCGCTTTAACAGTTGTCATATTTACTATGTCTAGGTCTTTTGGAAAATTCTTTTTTAAGTGGCTCAGTATTCATATTGATGTGCCCCATAGAGGGAATGAACAAGTCAGTATGTCTTGAAGAATTTAGGAAAACAAGGTAACATTTTTAAAGAGAATTTTGAAAAGAAAACCTGGTAATTTTCGAGGCAATCTGAGGATGAATCGTTAGGAGACACTCCACCAACGAGGCTACAGAGGACTGTCTTCGTGCCCAAGCAGCTTTGTTAATATTGTTTGCGAGCCACCAACGCTATAGCCTTTACTTTGTAAGTGCCTTTGTCTCTGAGAAAACTATTAGGTAAAACTTAATTTTACCTGGTGAAGTACAGTGATGGTTATGTATGGTGATAACAAAAAAAGAAAAGAAATCATAGAGACCTCAAAAGATGATGAGATAGTCTAGACCTCTGGCATCCAGCTGGATGTCCTAAGACACATGGCTGTCCTAGAGGAAGTTGGATCATGTTTGCTAAATGATCTGAAAATCAAGCACAGCTTGATTACCGTAGAATCTGGGAAAGCCAGACCTATATTAAGATGGAAACCTGTAGAAAGGAAAGGGTTTTTTTTTTTTAAATTTTTTTATTTTATTTTTGTGTGTGTGTGAGAAAGAGAGAGAGAGATATCAGTCAAATCGGATCTAACTGGTACAGGAGGAGATTGTCTTCCTCCAGCAGATCATCTCATGGATTCAAACCGCACTCCTCTGGGTTGCAGTGCAGCTTCTTGCCACTAGGCCACCAGGGCTCACCAAGACTCAAGTATTTTTCTGTAATAGAAAGCATTGGGAATGTGGTAAGACTATTCTGGCAAAATACTTTCAGGATTGGAAAAAAATACAGTCCTGTTGAATTTCAGCTCTCTTAGGCTTCACTGTATTTAAATACACTGGTCAGTTGCTTTCCCACCCCCACTTTCTTGTAAATTTTAAAAGTGAGGTATATCCCCATTATAAGAAGGAAACAATCCAAACACTCACCGGGACCGCTCAGTTTTTGAACGTTGGCACCGCTCAGTTTTTGAACGTTGGCTTTACTCCAGTTCACTTTTATGAGGAAAAAAAAAAGTTGGGAAATTGAAGCTAGTGTTCAGTGTTTGTTTTGTCTCTAGCCATTAAAGGCAGAAAAATGTCACTGAGTCCCTTCCCGAGGAAGTTTCAAGCCTTCATAGCTCTGGACTGTGTCTCAGAACACAGTACATTAGTGTTTTGTACATTTTAATTGCTGTTTGACAAGATTTTAAGTTATCTTACGGATTTAAGAATACTCAGATTTTTCCACGTAAGTGAACAGTAATTACTTGTTTGTTTTACACGACTTCAGCTTAGGAAGGATTTCATGGGAATGCACTGGTTTGGATAACAGGGAAGAGGTCCTTCCTTCCCCTAACTTGCTCCCTTTTGGGATATCATTGTTAGCAGCCAGCCCTGTGTGTACTTATTTACATGTTCTATGTTTATACAGAATCAAACTTACTATGTAGCTTGCTTTCCTCACCAGTAAGAAATTATAGGTACGGTACAGTTCTGTAGATAAGGACCAAAGTTCATTCTTTTGAACAGTATAGGTAGTTCTTTGGATATTGTTGAACCATAATTTAGTAACCATTTCATGTTGAAAATTTGTTGAATTATTTATTTTTCTATTTGCCATGACAAAAATCAAGTACAGGAGATGTTCCTCTGTACATAAGCCCTAAAGTGAGCTAATGGGTCAGAGGGTATGTGGTGGTGCTTCTTTTTTTGTTTGTTTGTTTTGGGTATGTGGTTTTAAATTTTAATAGCTATTAGTGTATTGTTTTTCAGAACAATTTTTAAAACTCATAAAATGACAGTGCACTCAGTCCTTGATAGTGCTGGATGTGTGACTTGAAATAGTTTTTACCGTTCTGATAAAATAGCATCTCATTGCTTTATTTTCTCCCATTATCACTACTAATGAGGTTGACAGGTTTTCTATGTATTTGTTAAGTATGCTGATTTCGTCTGTGAATCTCCTGTATGTTTTTGTCCCTTTTTACCTGCATTGTTCATCTTCTCCTTAACACTTTTGTAAATGTACTTGTATAAATATTAGCCACTTATCCATATATTTCTTCTGTCTGTTGTTTGTCTTTTGGGTTGACTTTTTTTTTTACACCAGAAAATTTGTCAATCCTTTTTTTTTTTTTTTTTTATGACCTCAGAGTTTCCATCACTGTTTGACTTTTTGGTGTCTTGTTCATGTAAAGTATTTTTCATTTGCAGGTAAAAGTTTCATTTGATCTGAACACTATTCAAATAAAATACCTGGATGAGGAAAATGAAGAGGTAAGTAAAGTATGTGATGATCTCCATTACCAGCTAGCTGTTCACAGTCCAGTGTAGGAATCTTGTGTCTCAAAATTGACTGATGTGAGACTTACATAGTCCTGAATAGGATTTTTCTCATTTATTTAGTGATTTTAAATGCTTTTTATAATTGTGTGTTCCAAACAAAGTTGTGGCATATTAAGTGGAGTTGACAAACAAGGAAGAACATTGAAGAGGAAAATCTGAGCTAGAACATTAAAAATTAGCATTCGTAAGCTCACTATAATTCAAGTTTTGTTTTCTTTTTGTTGTATACCATTGAGTCTGAACCAACCCATAGCTGACCCTCCAGTGGGTTTTCAGAGGCAGATTGCCCATCCTTCTGCAGAGTGGCTGGAGGATTCGAACCAGGTGCCTTCAGGATTACAGTGTACATTCTTCCCACTATGCCACGAGAGCTAAAAATTCCACATTTTGTTTTAGTTTATTGAAAAAGGAAACAACACGGTTCAAATCCACCAGATGCTCTGCGGAAGAAGGAGGAACAATCTCCTCCTGTACCAGTCAGATCCAATTTGACGGTACACACATAAAAAAAGAATAAATAATTAACAATTATTAAAAAAAAAAAAAAAGAAAAAGGAAACAACAGTGAAAGAGACTTCAATGTACAACAGTGAAAGAATCTTTTTTCAAAGAGAAAAGTGAACTGAATGGGGTGGCCAAGGAGGAAAAGATGCAGCAATGAATGAATGGGAATCCAAGTTCTCTATAAACTTTCACTAAAATCTCAATATAAAAAAAAAGTAAACCTTTTATAAGTTGTTATATTGTGTCAGGCTAACAATAACAACAACAGTGTGTACTGGATGTATTATTATTAAGTTTATTTTACCAAGGAGAAAACAGACCCAAAATGTTTACGTAACTGGCCCTAAAACCCAAAGCTTGGAAGTAGTGGAGTTTAATCCATAATCCTCTGGCTGCAGAGCCCAGACTCCTAACCACTTATTAGGCTGTCTGTTAATATGGCTGAAATAAAAGAGGACATGTAGATAAGCAATCAAATTTTTATTACTATTCATGACTGACTTGGAATACTGGAAAAGCTAAGTACCCACCCTAGGGTTTTGTATTTATTTTGTGAGGCTGGTTTTAGTAACAGACTCAACTGGTGAATGATTTCATCAGTTCATCAGAGTGTTTATAATTCACTATTGCTTTTTTCCTTTTACAGGTGTCCATCAACAGTCAAGGTAAATGCCTAAGAGAAACTGTTCAGCTTTATTTTAAAGCCTATCTCTTCATGAATTTTTACATTTCTATTTTTACTCAAAATTTGTAACAATGTTATTATTTTTTTTTAACAATGTTCTTTTTAGATTAGAATTTTGTAAGCAGTAACTAACATTGTATTCACTTTACTGTGGGAATTGGTTACATTGTAATTGTTGCTGTTAGGTATCTTCCAATTAGTTCTAACTCATAATGACTCCATATAATAACAATCACTGTTGTGTGTGAGCCTGCTCTTGTGTTACAGATAGTGTCAATTCCTTTTATTGAGGATTTTCCACTTTTTCACTGACTCTTTGTTTTTGTTTTTTAATTATACTAGTTTACAAAATTCGAATACATTGTTTTCCAGAACAGATTCTTCTAATTTCCCTCACCTGTCCACCCATCAAATTCTACAATTCCATGTTAATCTCCCCTCCCCCTGCACATCCTCATCCCTCTGCTTCCACCCTCACTCTCCCGATTCCAATCCTTATTCACAATAATAATTTTATACAGTATTTGCCCTTGTGGGACTGAGTTAGTTCACTCAGCATAATGCTCTCCAGTCCCTCCCAAGTTAGGTAATAATTTACAAAATAATTGCTCCTTCGTGCTGTGTAGTATCCCAGTGTGTGGTGAATGTACCATAACTTCTCAATCCATTCATTTGTGGTTGGACATCTGGGCTCTTTCCATGTTCTTGCGATAATGAATAATACTGCTTTGAACATTGGTGTACAAGTTTTCGTTTGTGCCACAGTTCTCATTTTCTCAGGTTTCAAGCAGTGGAATAGCTGGGTCATATGGAATTTCTGTGTTCAGCTTTTTGAGGAAGTGCCAAACTGCCTTCCAGAATGTTATTCCTGACTGTCCCTTTTTTCCAAGCATGATATCCTTCTCAATGAACTGGTATTAGTTACAAAGGATATTTTTATTGAATAGCAGTCTTTTGTATATAGGGTGATGACTTTAAATGAAATTTAAAAGGACAGCTTTAATGACAGCTTCTCTTGTATTTTGAGATGTAACTATTCTGGAAATTAATTTCTCCCAGATTTACACACGTAAGTTGTACTCCTGTTTTTTGTATTTGGTCTTGACTTGTATATGTTGGTGTCAACTTACAAACACATATTAACATTATCCATGAACTCCTTGAGTTCTGAGCTTCCTAAATAAGCCCATTTTGTGGAACTAGTTTGATCTTTCTGTAACTAGAGGGAACCAGTAGCAAAGAAAGGAAAATTTAAAGCGGAGATTTGTTCTGCAGGTTGATCAGTCAGAAAGTTTGTCAGCAAGAAAATGGTAGCCATTCATATATTAAAGATTATAAGACAGGTTGCCTATATCTACAAGAATTTTTTAGACTGGTGAAAAAAACCACAATGTTTATTTTTCTCTCCTTCTAGGTGAATATAAAGAAGCCCTTAAGGTAATAATTTATTTCATGTCATTTTCCAAATAGTTTTTAAATGTTTATTGACTAAATCCTGAGTGTCATTGGCCTTGAAGAAAAACTAAAGCATGTAAAAAGTTACTTTTAAGGAGATTCTAATGAACAGAGTGTACCATCCCGTAAAAGGAAACTCTAGGCATAAAAACTTTGCCAGATACTTGCTGATGTTGATGTCACTATCCAAGCATCTAAAAATAGGAGCTCTCTGAAGTGGTATTTTCTCATTAACATTTATTTCGTGCCTTCATGTATTCCCTGTGGAATATTGCCATGAAATATGAGAGAATTTAAAATATAGACCATAGAGTTGCATACCGTTTTCTGCTGAAGTCAGCAGTGAGTTTATTAATTCTTTGAGGTCATCTATTCTTTCTTTACCAGTCTGGTTTTTTTTATCACCATTTTTGAGGTTTGTGTGTTTAATTCATTACCACTTTTTAATTTTTTTAATTTTTATTGGGTTTTTATTTTATTTTATTATTTTTGTGTGAGTGTACCGTCAAATCAGATCTGACTGGTACAGGAGGAGATTGTCCCTCCTTCCCCGGCAGAGCATCTGGTGGATTCAAACCCTGTGTGCGCCTCTGGGATTGTAGTTGCAGCTCCTTACCACTAGGCCACCAGAGCTCCCCTTATTTTTTTTATTTTTATTGTATTATTTTTATGTGTACTGTCAAATCAGATCTGACTGGTACAGGAGGAGATTGCCCTCTCCTTCTGCAGCAGAGCATCTCATTGCCACTTTTGTAAGTAAGGTTTGACTATCTTTTATGAGCTTCCAGTCCAAAGTTCTGGTGTCTTCTAATGGATGACACACTCTTCTGTTTGTTTTTGGAATTCTGTTGGGAAAGGAGACTCTCCGTATGACTGTGATTCATCATCTGTGTTCTCAGATGGCAGTTAAGCATGGAAACCAACTGCAAATGCAAGTGCATGAAGGATGTTGTGAGGTAGATGAAGCTCCAGCTCCGGTTGCAGCAGAGAAACGGCGAGCTGCCAAGGCAGGAAAGAAGCCACTTGCACATCATTCCTCACTAGTGAGAATCCTGGGATCAGACGTGAGGCCCACAGTGGAGACTGCAGTCCAGGTATGATGAGAATGGAGCTTCTGCTGTAATTTTGCCAGCGTCAGCTTTCTTTTTCTTTGTTTTCTTTTTCTTTAGTTTGAGATTCTCATCAAAGATTTCCCTTCCCCACCTCTGATTAAAATTTGTAACAGTGGTTACTTCTGGAAAGGAAGACTGAATAGGTCAGAGACTTTTGTTTTCCATACTCTTCCATGCTGTTTGATACGGGTTTTGTTTTCCTGTTACGTATGTATATGTAGGTATATGCATATGTAGGTATATGGTGGTTTGTTGTTTTTAAACTGTATGCTTGTAATAATTTCTAAGAGAAACGTCAAAATACATTTCAGGGTAATTTTTTTTAAGTAGAAAGAAAAAGTAACCCCTGCAATCTTGGGTTGTGTTTCCTTACAGCAATTTCCACATGGTCCGTGTGATGCAGACCAACCTCAAGATAAGCCCCCAGCTTGGTTTACAAGTTACTTGGAGACAGTGAGTATTCTTTCTGGCTTGGACTTTAACAGCCCTTGATACAAGTAGAATGTGGAAGGCTACTGTCTCTGGTATAGGTGAATGACTATTGAGAGCTGATTTTTTTTTTTAAATTTTATTTTATTATTTTTTGTGCATGTACCGTCAAATCAAATCTGACTGGTACAGGAGATTGTCGCTCCTTCTCTAGCAGAGCATGTGTTGGATTCGAAGCGTGCACCTCTGGGATTGCAGTGCTACTAGGCCACCAGAGCTTCCTTGAGAGCTGATATTTTTTTTCTTCAAGTTTACAGAAAAGTCTAATTTTTCTTTTTTTTTAAATTATTATTAAATTTTATTAGTTTTATTGTTAGTCAAATTTGTGTCTTCTAGGTTGCAACACCCCCATGATACATCTTCAAGGATATGAACATGTACGGCCAAGCACAATCAATAAGAGTGCATCTAAATTCCAAAATCAATCTCCATAATAGTCTTATGTGTTTCCTACTGCCAAAGGGGCCCTTTAGAGTAGTGAGAGAAGATCTTCACCCTGAAACCCACAGCGTCCCTTTTCAGCAGGAAATAGCTAAGAGAATACGCCATCCCCTTTTCCTTATGACTCAGGGTGAAGTCTCTCTCAGGGAGGAGTGATAGGGAATGGCAAAGGACACACTGACAAAGAAGATTAATCAGAACTGGCTTTGACAAGCACTGTGGCATTTGGACAAGAACAAACTGGGAGGAGGGTAGAGAGAATAGTGCAACAATGAATGAATGGAAACCCAAAATCTCTGTAAATGTTTATGAAAATTAATAAAATATAGAAAAAAAATTTTATTAGTTTTAATGAACATTTACAGAGATTTTGGGTTTTCATTCATTCATTGTTGCGCTGTTTTCTCTACCCTCCTCCCCAGTTTGTTTCCCCCCGCTGAATGTCTGTTTTAATTGTCCAGTTGCCACAGTGCTTGTCAAAGCCAGTTCTGATTAATCTCCTTTGTCAGTGTGTCCTTTGCCATTCCCTATCACTCCTCCCTGAGAGAGCTTCACCCTGATTCATAAGGAAAAGGGGATGGTGTATTCTCTTAGCTAGAGAGCTGATTTTTAAACTAGAGCAGTTCCAGTCAAGAAAGCACTTTACTTTTATAGTGATGTGCCCAGCAAATTAGGAGGAATCTACATCTAAAAGTATAAGTTAGACGAACAAATCTCGATAGTTGAAAGGAAAATAAGTTAGATATTTATTCATCAAAAAAAATTTCTTGATATATACTTTGAACCACTTGAGCTGTGGAAAGAATAGACCGTTTATACTGTATTTTCACCACTCACTCAGTAGCTAATAGCTATTTACAGTGTTCTTCATTATACTAGAGAATGAAGTTTCAGGTCTGTTCAGTAATATTGGAACTGAATTTTTCCACACTTTCTGTTCTATCTAGTTCCGAGAACAAGTAGTTAAAGAAATAATTGAGAAGCTTGAACAGAAATTGCACGAGAAGCTTGTACTCCAAAGTTCAACCTGTTCCTGTTCCTCAGAAGTCTTACTGCCTAGTTCCGATGAAACACTGTTTTTGCCAGAAAACCCATTCAACTGGCATACTGATTGCAACAGCTGCCAAAGAAAAATCGTCGGTGTGTGCTACCAGTGCAGGTGAGCCAGATCTTGGCGTGAGTTGTCCATGTTGTTAGGTGCTCTCGAGTTGATTGTGACTCATAGCACCCCTTGCCTGCCTGTTGTACAACAGATTCAGACCTTGGCTAATCCTGTGCAGTCCTCACAGTCTGTTAGGGCTAAGTTCATTATTGTAGTCACTGTGTTATCCGTCTCCTCTTTTCTTAAAAATAGAGGACATGTCAGGAACTTGCAAGTCATCCTTGCGCAAGGGCCCTGCTAATCTCTGTATCGTTCGAATTTTAGTATAGGTGCTGCCGGAAGTGAGCCCTCAATCCGTCTTCATGGGGTCTTCCTCTCCCTTAGGGAACTTGGGTGCCCTAGTAGTAAAAAGCTGTGCTCCTGTCTCAAAGGGACACAGTTTAAATTCACCAGGTGCTTTGTAGGTGAAGGATGGACAGTCCTCCCACGCCATTTACTGCTTCTGAAAACCCACTGGAGGGTCAGCTGTGAGTCAGTGTGGACTCAAGGCGCACAACAGCATCCTCTCCTTTGGTTGCTCTAGATTTGAGGTCCTTCTCCAGGGATCGACCACTCCTGTGGTAATGTGCCCCAAGTATGTGAGGTGAAATCGTGACCGTGTTTGCCTCTAAGGAGTGCTGTGATTGTATTTCAAGACAGACTTAACTTGCACCCTTGACAGTCTGTGGTTTACGCAGTGCTCTTCACCAGCACAGTTCAAAGGCATCAGTTATTCTTCAGTCTTCCCTATTCACCGTCCAACTTTCATAAGCATATAAAGAGTTTGAAAATACCATGATTTGGATAATGCATAACTCAGTTGACTATATGTAGTCCTCAAAGGAGCAACCTTGCTGGCGTTCTGGAGAAGTAAGGGAAGTTGGTGCATTCTACCTCTGAGTATTAAAGTAGCTCTGGGTAGAAATTGTGAAAGAAGCAGCAGTAACATGGGGTAAACCAAATCTGACTTTTCCCCTTTCCTAAAGCGGAACTCTCCCCGTCGGTAATGTCCACAGCACCAGAATAACAGCTAAAAGGTCAGACATGTCTTCCCACACTGCCGCACCTACTTCTACTCATCACTCGGTCAGATGCTCTTTCACTCAGACTTAACTGTATTCACAGTAGAGTTTATTAAGGAAATAATTTTGGGGGGTGGGAAGGCAAAGACTATCACACAGTGAAAGTCTTATATTAGCGTGAACAGCAGTCCTAAGCCAGGTTAACAGCAAGACCCAACCCCTCAGTTCATACAGGTTCTCAGTCAACAAGTGAAAGTCCAGGTTCAGCCTAGCAACACAAATGCGAGAAGACTGGTTTCGTCAGTCATCACGCAAGCTTCGTCTCCTCTCAGTCACAAGTCAGCTCTTCCTTCAGTCACCCAGCAAGCGGAACGTTTGACTCTCAGGGCTCTGTCAGGCTGTGCCTCACCGCAGTCCCCCTACAGCTCTTTCTTAAGTTGACCTCACAGCTATTGATGATGTTGAAGATGTGTCTGCAGTTGAGGTAGCTGGAGCCCACAGAGGGGAGCTAAGACAATGGATAGAAAAGCCATTTTTAAAAGGTCTAACACCACAGAAATGTAAAGAATTGTTTCCTCACATGCTTTCCGAGTGTTAAATTCTCAGATTGTTGTCTTCAGATATGCATTCGGATGAATAGGCAAAATTCTGTACCTTGAAACAAAATTAGATCACGAAAGAAAATCTTTTGTTACCTATTCTTAATAATTTCATAGATTGTGTCATCCTATATATTTCTTTTTGAAATAGATACAGATTTAGTGTTGTTATCCTCATATTTTTAAATAAAGGAAACTGAAATACATCATGGTTAGATGATATGCTTAGGCTTTCAGCTAACTACCAGTAGAGGAAGTAATAGAGGTCAAGACTCATAATAGGGAGCTTGCACTACACAATCAAAGGTACACAGTTCAAATCCATCTGCTCTGTGGGAGAAAGATAGTCTCCTCCTGTGTTACTTACTGCCTCTGGAAACTTGATGGCGGATAAGCTGTGGGTCATTTCCAACTTGACAACACCACCACCACCAATCTAATATTGGAGCTCTGGTGGCCTGGTGGTAAAGGAGCTTTGCTACCAACCAAGCGCATGGGATTTGACTCTGTCTGCAGCTCCATAGGAAAAAGATGAGCAGTTTCCTCCCACTGGAGGGTCAACTATGAGTCTGTTCTGACTCGACGGCATACAACAGTGGTCTGACGGATCTCTCTTTGTATATTTCCCACTGTACCGTGTCCTCCTCTTCTCCACAGCCTGTGCCCATCCTACAATATCTGTGAAGATTGTGAGGCAGGGCCCTATGCCCATGACTCTAACCATGTCCTGCTGAAGTTGCGGGGACCTGTCGGGGGCTCCTCGGAGACATTCCCACGATCCAGCATTTCTAGCCCTCGTCTTCCTGCAGCTCTGGAACAAGTCAGGTAAAACATACATAGGGATGTTCTTTGGTTTCTTTAGTTTCCCTTTTTTTAAAAAAATTAATTTTAATGAACGTTTACAGAGACTTAGGGTTTCCATTCATACATTGTTACCCTTTTCTCCCTGTCCCCCCCCACGCCCGAATTTAATCTTCTCTTTGAAATGTAAAAGAAAAATTCTTTCACTGTTACATAGTCCCTCCCCTTAAGTCGACTTCACTGTGTAGCCTTCAATCTGGTCTCCTGTCATGACAATAATACTTAATCATATATCTCTTTTAAACAATTCTCTTCCCTCATCTATTTCAATGCAGTATACATTATTTATCCCCTTTCTCAGTCTCCCCACAACCCCGATGTCAGTCCTGTTTTACAACAGTGGTCCTATGCAATATTTGTCCTTTTGTGACTGAGATATTTCACTCAGCATAACGTCCTCCAGGGTCACCCATTTTGTATATTTCATGAGTTCCTTGTTTTTTCAATGCAGTGTAGTATTCCATTGTGTGAATATACCACAGCTTTTTTATCCGTTCATTGTTGATGGCAGTTGGTTTGTTTTCAACTCCTTGCTATTGTGAATAAAGACGCGATAAACATGGGTGTGCATGTATCTGCTTGGGTGGTGGTTATGATTATGGTTTCTTTAGGGTATATTCTCAGTAGTGGAATTGCTGGGTCAAATGGTATTTCTATTTGCAACTTTTTGAGAAAGCGCCATACTGCCTTCAGTAGTGGTTGTTCCATTTTACATTCCCACCAACAGTGAATAAGAGTCCCAGTTTCTCCACAACCTCTCTAGCATTTGATGTTTGCAGTTCTGTTAAATTTTGATATTCTTACTGGGGTGAGATGATATCTCATAGTTGTTGGTTTTATTTATTTATTATTTTTTTTCCTTTTAAAAAACATACATATAAGTGGTAAGACTGTACAACAAAATTTTCCCTTTTCCAACCCTTTTGTTGTGAAAACGTTTCTATGTTTTTTGGTTCTAGTGAAGGAGTAGAAGTTATAAAACTACAACAGTCTTCTTAATTTCTGCTCATTTTCACTTGATGTGCAGTTGATGAAGATAATTACCTAAAGCTCATGAAATGGAAATGATAAAGGGTTGAAATTAAGAAACTAAGTTAGAAGTGATACTTCATTCACTTGGCTTAAAATACCGTAAGCCTTACCTGTGAAGTTTGTTTTATTGAAAACACTGTAATTTATTCTCACAAGCTCCAGAATCAGTTTAAAGAGAATGTTCTTCAAGCAGAAAAGCAAAGATTGCAAATGCATAATGACATGCTCAACAGTCAGTGGCCGGCCTCTGAGACCACAGCGCTTTATATTCACAGGCCATCGTGCCCACTAGCGGGTGACTTAAGTGTGTGAATTTCTTTTCAGGCTCCCATTGAAGCCCTCTGTCCCGGTTATGCCAGCCCTCAGTGCAGCTTTTGTGGATGAGAATTTGCCTGATGGAACTCATCTCCAGCCAGGAACCAAGTTTATCAAACATTGGAGGATGAAAAATACAGGAACTGTAAAATGGAGCGCAGACACAAAGGTATATTCCTCAGCCCCCAAGAACGGTATGGTTTGAAGTGGCAGAGTGCGCATCTCACAAACTTACTTTCTCTTGTCATTGTCCTTTTCAGCTCAAGTTTATGTGGGGAAACCTGACTTTGGCATCTACCGAACAGAAGGATGTCTTGGTTCCTTTCCTGAGACCTGGCCTTGTGGGAGTTGTATCTGTGGAGTTCATTGCCCCAATGTTAGAGGGAACATACACTTCCCATTGGCGTCTTTCTCATAAAGGCCAGCAATTTGGGCCTCGGGTCTGGTGCAATATCACAGTGGACCCCTTCCTCTGCACAGAGAGTCCTGATAACAGTGAAAAGGACATGGTTACCTCATACAAAGTTGATGATCTCTCTTGTCACCAGGAGGTGAGTTTTGACATGATTTGACCAAGATCCCATATAAAGTTAGATAAGGGGTGGCTAAAATGAAAAGAACCCACGTGAGGTGAGTTATTCTTTCTTTCAGAACTCATGAAAGTGTAGCGACTCTTGTCTCCCCGGCACATTTAGGTGCATAAGTTTGGTCTCACCCTCAGAGACTTTGTTTGAGTGTCTAGGACATCAGGGCAGGGAGTCCCTGAGAGCTTTTCTCTGCCTTCATCGTGATGCTTGGTTGTCTCTTTGCTGCCGAATGGAAAGACGGACTGCCTGCTTTGACTGTGAAACGGTGGACTGATAGATTTGCTCTTATCATTGTTCTTCCCTGAAATACCTTTTATGTGTTTTTTCTGATATTATTAAAGCCTTGCCGAGTTTGTTACTTAGGGTTCAGTGTATCCTTTAGTGTGTGTGTGTACACGTACCCGCAAATCGGATCTGACTGGTACAGGAGGAGATTGTTCCTCCTTCTCCAGCAGAGTATCTGGTGGATTTGAACCACATATCTCTGGGATTGAAATTCAGCTTCATGTCATTAGGCCTCCGCAGTGTATCTTTTTAGACAGCTTTCCTCTGTTAGTAGGATACTTTCATAATGATTACTGTCTCACTATAGGAAGTTTTCATGGCCTAGTGATAAGAATCTGCACTGCAGTCCTGAAGGCACACAGTTCAGATCCACCAGTTGTTCCGTGGGCAGTCTTTCTCCCGTGTGATTAACTAAGTTTGAAAATCTGCCAGAGGGTCAGCTATGGGCCAGTTTTGACTCAGAGGTCACAACAACTGCTTCCGTATAGGCATAATCACTGACCTTCCCAAACCAAACCGCTGCTGTCGAGTCTGGGCAGCCCTGCATCGGGTTTCCAAGGCAGTAAATCTTAATGAGAGGGACTGTCTCATGTTTCTCCTTAGGGGTGGCTGCTAGTGTATTCAAACATCTGACATTCCAACATCTGCTGGGACACTAGGGCTCCTTAATTAATAACCACACCCATTGACCCCAAGCCAGTTCAGACTCCTGGTGACTGACTCTTCACCAGGCTCTGAGGTTGTAAACCTTTATGGGAGGAGACTGCTTGCATTTCTCCCGAGGAGCAGCTGATGGATTCGACTGCAGCCTGACAGGCACCTTCCCACCAGGGTTCCTTTAATCGCTGACTAATTAAAATATATTTTTAAATAATGTTAGACAATGGGGGGGTGGATTGTATAGCAATGATTTTTTTTGAAAGAGAAGAGTGAACTGTGGGGAGGGAGGGCTGGGCAAGGAGAAAAAAATGCAACAATGAATGACTGGAAATCCAAAATCTCTATAAACTTTCATTAAAATTATTAAAATAAAAAATATTGTTAGATAATGAGTGCTGCAGGACTACAGGCTAATCTGACAAGTAATGCGTATGTATGGAAAGTAAAACATAATGTATACCTATTTTGTATGCAAATCAATATAAAATAGTTTATTTTTAAAAAATAAGTAATGAATATTTGTGGTAGAAAATTAATATATGAAGACATGGAAAGGATTAATGTCATTGGACCTGTATTTCCTAGGCTTTTCACTGTAGTCCTTGGTTAATGTAAGTTGTTCTCTGAAGGGAAAGCTGCAGTAATACATGAACACTCTGCTGCAACTTTCTTTTCTTTTTTTTTTTCTATAATTATATTTTATTAATTTTCATAAACATTTACAGAGATTTTGGGCTTCCACTCATTCATTGTTGCACTATTCTCTCTACCCTCCTCCCAGTTTGTTCTTGTCCAAATGCCACAGTGCTTGTCAAAGCCAGTTCTGATTAATCTTCTTTGTCAGTGTGTCCTTTGCCATTCCCTATCACTCCTCCCTGAGAGAGACTTCACCCTGAGTCATAAGGAAAAGGGGACGGCGTATTCTCTTAGCTACTTCCTGCTGAAAAGGGACGCTGTGGGTTTCAGGGTGAAGATCTTCTCTCACTACTCTAAAGGGCCCCTTTGGCAGTAGGAAACACATAGACTATTATGGAGATTGATTTTGGAATTCAGATGCACTCTTATTGATTGTGCTTGGCTGTACATGTACATATCCTTCAAGATGTATCATGGGGGTGTTGCAACCTAGAAGACACAAATTTGACTAACAAGTTATAAGTACATGAGTCCAAAAATTATGGAAAAGTAAAAGAAAAGATTCTTTCATTGTTTTACAAACCCTCCCCCAGGTCCCCTCCACCATGCAGCCCTCGCTCTAGTCTCCTGTGATGACAGAAATACCCAGTTACATCTCTCTTTTAGACGGTTCTCTCCCTCCTCTGCTTCAGTGCAGTATACATTATTGAACCCATCTTACTCAGTGTCTCCCCAACCCCAAGGACAGTCCCATTCTACAACAGTGGCATCATGTAATATTTGTCCTTTTGTGACTGGGATATTTCACTCAGCATAATGCTCTCCAGAGTCAACCATTTTGAATAATACTGCATGAGTTCCTTGTTTTTTAATGCAGCATAGTATTCCATTGTACTCTGCTGCAACTTTCAAACATGTAAGCTTAAAGTTGTATCAAAACAAAAAGGGTTTTTTTAAATGTAGAGATGGCAACAGTAGCGGATTTTTGTTTGTTTTAGGGAGGTCTTTCAGTCTCTTGAGAGCCCTAAAAATCTGTCTTATAATGTCTCTATAGGAAGCTTTTTGTCTGGCCAAGGAAGAAATTCAGCTTGATTCAGTGACTGAGAAGATAGAAGAAACAGGAAGCAGCATTCCTCAGAAAATAAAAGACATTCCCAGAGAGAGCGCCCCATCTGTGGACCTTCTGACTGCCCAGGTGGGAGATTCAGTACTTTGAGGGCCAAGGGACAAAAAGCACTGGGGAAAATGTTTTACCACATTGATAGCAAGGTGTAGCCTTACGTGGTGTCCAGAGGGTCCATCATGCCCACATTGGTCCAGTTAGATGCATTGTTGACAAGGAAACTCACTTAGAGAAACAGTTTCTGAACCAAATATTTTCTCTTTAAATTGTGACCTCACTCCTGTGCTTCCTCACAACTCCACTTTAGTTGCTTCTGCTTTTCACCTTCTATCTGGTTCACCTTCACACGTCTGCGTACCCTTTCTTTGCTGCTCTCTGGTCATCTGAACATCTAGTTCCCATTTAACTCTCTTCTTTTCACTTGGCTGAGGTGAGACGTAAATTTGAACAGAGTTGTATGTAGACTTCATAGAGCTCAGAGGTCGGCCAGTCCTATCAAGATAGAACATGGTCCTCCATGTGCTACAAGTGGTCTGACATTGCCAATCTTCTTCCAGGACCTGTTGTCCTTTGAGCTGTTGGATATAAACATTGCCCAAGAGTTGGAGAGAGTGCCCCACAATACCCCTGTTGGTAAGAATGTTACTGGATTCACTTTTACTGTTTTGGTAATAGACCCAAAAGTACTGCAGCATGGACTCTGGTAGTTGACATTTTATGACCCCACCATGTGATGATAAAGCTTCCCTCTCTGGGTCCAGTTTTCTTTACCCCCATTTTCTGTCATAAGCAATGACATGCCTTAGTGCAAGCCTACTCTGCTATAAAGGAACCTTCGATTTCCTCAGGGGGTTTTTGGAGTAGGGTGTGTGTGTGTGTGTGTGAGAGAGAGAGAGAGATATCAAATCGGGTCTGACTGGTACAGGAGGAGATTGCCCCTGCTTCTCCAGCAAAGCATCTGTTGGATTCAAACCTCGTGCCTCTGGGATTGCAATGCAGCTCCTTGCCACTAGGCCACTAGAGCTCCCTTCCTTAGGAGGTTCTATGTCCCTTTGTTCCTTGACATTTATGGTTCTACAGCTTGACTGACCTTCCAGGACAGATGACATATGCTGCCTTTCTAAATTGGTCCAAGAAACTTGTACCCTAAATGGTCTGCAAAAATTCTTTACAACAGTTTTTGCGGCATACCTAGGTTTTTACTTGAGTCCTGCAGGAGGCCACAGCCTATAAGCTCCTGCTTTTGAATACTGACTGTTATTGATGATGTGATGCTTTTCCTTGGTTGATGGTTTTCCTGTCTTCATTCTCCAGATATGACTCCTTGCATGTCTCCTCTGCCACATGACAGCCCTTTAATAGAGAAGCCAGGCTTGCGGCAGATACAGGAAGAAAACGAAGGGGCGGGATTTAAAGCGCTTCCTGGTAAGGAGTTATATATCTGTAAAGCGTTCACTGTCTCCGTTTTCATACTATAGTTGTTTTTACGCTTAGCCCCTACTAATCTAATTTTGGTGTGTGAATGAGTTTTCTGTAGCATCTCATGTTTTTTAAGTCACCTTCCTTCAGATGACTCAGATAGCAGCCATTCCTTGCCCCATATTGTAAGTGTGGGTGATGACTGACCACGGCAGGAACACTTTGACATTTTAAACCAGTTCAGACAAGGCCCTATCTCTTCCGGATTCCACAGCCTCACTGAAGAATAAGGCTGAGCACACGGCTTCAGTGGAAGAAACAGAAGACGACCTAAGTGGGACCCAGTTTATATGTGAGACTGTGATCCGATCCCTGACCCTGGATGCTGCCGCTGATCACAACCCACCTTGCCTAGAAAAGGCCCTGCAGGGTGAGTGTCCCTACCTGGTGGAGCCACGCCCTAATACCCTAATGGTGGGTGCCAGACATTGTTAGTTACAAATGGTCTCCCAGGTCTAAAGACTGAAGGTAAGGTGTTCTTTGTTGAAAATTCTGCTCAGATCTATTTCTTCGTGTTCTACATGAGCTCCCTAACCATTTAAATTACAGTTTTAGCAACAAAAAAAGCTCGCATACCTCATTTATGCGCTTCTTCCGGGCGCAGGATTACAGCTGCATCCACTGAGGGGAATCGGCCTATGCTGTCTGCGTTTTGCAGCGAGGCCTCTGCCTGTAAACTGACTGAGTACTTCTGTACTATAGAAAAATTCTAGCGCATCAAATAATACAGAAAATCACTAAGTTCATTTTAATGAAATTTTACCTAGATCTTTAAATATGACTTTTCAATTCTATTTCAAATATATATGTATAAAAATGTATTTTTTAAAAACCCTACAAGGGTTTGAATCAGTAGTAATTTTTGATGGGACCATGCTGCTGTTTTTTGTGTTGTTTTTTTTTTAAAATTTTTTTTGTTTTTATTATTTTTGTGTGTGTATGTACCGTCAAATCAGATCTGACTGGTACAGGAGGAGATTGTCCCTCCTTCCCCAGCAGAGCATCTGGTGGATTCAAACTGTGAGCCTCTGGGATTGTAGTTGCAGCTCCTTGACATAAATATTTTTTATTATTATTATTATTATTTTTGTGTGCGTGTACCGTCAAATCAGATCTAACTGGTACAGGAGGAGATTGTCCCTCCTTCCCCGGCAGAGCGTCTGGTGGATTCGAACCATGCACCTCTCGGATTGTAGTTGTAGCTTCTTGCCACTAGGCCACCAGAGCTCCCCTGCTGCTGGTTTTTTAAAATATTTCCCTCATCTATATTTTGTCAGCATTACCATTTTTTCCCCCAATAAAATGAACACATATTCTTTCACATTTCCATTCCTTTTTTTTTTTTACAAACAAATTTCTGTTGCTTTGCATGCAAAGCTTGTATACATTGTGTTTCACACTATTCTTCACACTGTGTTTCATGCAGTCATTCCCATAACATGCATTACTTTCATAAAGAAGGAGAGGAACACATGCAGTCCTGTGGTACTTACCACCTAGCGTTTTCCTTTAGAGAATTTTTAGTGTTTTGAATTCTGTCTCAATATTATAATCACATTACTAAAAAAGACGGAGCCTTTTCATTTTGAGATACCTAAAATTTCTCTGAAGCCTGGCTGTTTCTGCCTCACTTGTTTTTGTGAGTTTTGGAGTTTCCATCTGTTCTGTGTGTGGGCTTCCACTTCACTGTGATCATGGTCCTAACAGCAGCCCTTCCTCTGACTCATAAGTCAGAAGCTTTATTAGGGGTAGCATCAATGATTACTTTTAGCTTGTACTATAAAAGTGTTTGGTCTTTCCCCCCTGTAGTAAAGTCTGCCTCAGCAGAAGGAGAGGGCCTACATGATGATGAAAGCGACGAGATTGTCCACATTGCTGAGGAAGAATTTGTTGAGGAGGACGAGGACGACAAAGATGAAGTTCGGAGTCAGTCCTCCGCCTGCTCAGAGGATTATATCATCCTGCCTGACTGCTTTGATACCAGCCGCCCCTTGGGAGACTCCATGTACAGTTCAGCCCTCTCTCAGCCAGGCCTGGAAGGAGAGGCTTTGAAAGGAGAACCTGTCGTTGAGAATGGACAGGAACCAGCTAAGGCTGGGGAGATACTCCTTGGAGGGGAGAGCCAGCCACAGAGACATACCATCAGTGACATCCTTATGGCCTCACAGACTCTGGAAGAGGTGCCCCTAATCCCAGAGGTGGTGGGGCCTACACCTCCACTACCCAGGTACCATTTATACACCCTTCTGAATTCCAGAAGTGGACTTAAGAGGGTGAGGAACCTACTTGAGGGCAAAAGTTATTCTTAATCAGTGTAGAAAGAAGCTATTTCCCTTACTACAGATGAATGAGAGTTGCACTTGTAGCATTTCTGGAGTCTGAATTTCAAGAGATACTAGTTTTAGCCAGCCTTAATTATCTCAGTATGATATATTTTAATTGTTTAGAGCTAGGTTTTGGGTTTTTTTTTATTAATGTGTGTAGCATCAAATCAGATCTGACTGGTACAGGAGGAGATTGTCCCTCCTTCTTCAGCAGAGCTTCTGGTGGATTTGAACCGCACACCTCTGGGATTACAGTGCAACTTCTTGCCACTACCAGAGCTCGCCTGGAGCTAGTTTATAAATACACAAAAAGAATCTCTACATTACCTCTACTTATTCTTAATACTCTATTGGATGTTTTTGCATAATTGTATGGAAAATACTGGAACTTGACTATACTTTAAACTATGTATAGACTGTTCTAGTGAGCTAGGTATTTAGCTTTGTCAGTACTATTTAGTAAACAAATTGGCCAGACTGAAACCAATCTTTCTAGCTTAACTTTTGCTAAAGAGGAAAAGAAGTAGAATGAAGTCCTCTTTAGCAAAAGGTAAGCTAGAAAGATTGGTTTCAGTGTAATAATGTGGTATGAATCAGAAATGTGAAATGTGTGGAAAGAATTTGCCATTGCTGTGTTGTGTTTACTGTATCTCCACCATTTCCATTGGTACCATTTCAACTGTGAACATTTTGTTTTTCTGAAAGGAGCCCTCTTTGTGTACAGCATCCTGACTTCCCAGGAGTGGATTTACCAGTTACCATTCCAGACGTTTCTTCAGTCAGTGATCAGATCAGAGGAGGTAATGAATAGTCTGAAATTTTTTTGTTCTTCCTCTGCTGTCTAATGGAAACCAGGTATTACATAGACTGTCTTTGTGATTCTTGGCAGTTTTTAAGAACTTGCCCTTTCACCCTTTCTCTGTTCCTCCTCCATACTTTTATGTCTGTTCTCTTGTTTAATATTTATTAAATGAGTCATTATAGAAGTAGGCATTTTGCTCTGACAGGTAGTGCACAAGTCTCAGAGCCAGAAATTTCTTGGTTCCAGCTTTAACTCCACCTTTCTTCACTGTGTGGCTTTTATAGTATCTTAGCAAATACATAGAACTGTTTACTCTTCTGCAAAATATAGAGGATAATACTGTTTTTGCTTAGGTGCTAGTCCAGTGGGAGTCAATGGCGGTGTAGGAGCTCAAACACCGAATGTTCCTGACTCTAGGTTGCATTCAGCCATAAATTCTCAAAAGTAAGTTTTCTTTTTGGTTGTCCCTATATTATTTGGCAGCTTCCCATATTTTGAGTTTTTCTTTTCTTTCCACAATTTAAAGTTATTTAAACGAAGGCAGATAGGCTACTGGATCTCTTGTTCTACAGCTTCAATTTGAAATTGTGTCTGTTTATGGGAGATTAATCTGCACTTTTCCCAAGAAACTACAAGATGCAGCCATGTAAACAGTGATCCCACTATGTACAATGATAAGGTTCCCTGAGAAACTGTGCTGGATAACACGCACATCTTCTCCGCACAGAGAAGCTGTAGGTTTCTCAAAATGAGATCTTTCGTGCTTACTCTTTATCACTAAATTTTTGAATCCTTATTTTAAAGCTCAATGATGAATGACCATACCAGTGTGGCCTTTCTGGGTCCTCTGCCAGCTGCAGCACAACCTTCCAGTACTGGAATTCGGAAACCATGGCATGAAGATATTTCTCAGGATCTTCGAAACCTTCTTGTTCACAAACTGTAAGATGTGACATGTCTTATTCGTGGAGTTACACATGCACATTCTCAGTCTCTTGGGTGCTTCACCACCAGAAGAATATTGCTTGTTTTTCTGTAGCCTGGCTTCCGCTCATGTGATAACGTTTCTGTCTATGTTGCTGTCTTGCTTCCTGGTCTCTGCCTTTTTAACTCTTATTCTGTGTTTATACCCTCATCTATAGGGAGGACTTTTGAGCTGAAACAGTGTGTAAAATACAGGTTTTTCCCTGGTTAAGATTGTACAGATATACCTTATTTTACTGCATTTCAGATTGGTTTTTGGTTTGGTTTTGTTTTGTTTTTTCCACAAACTGAAGGTTTGTAGCAGCCTCTGTTAAGCAGTTATATTGGCACCATTTTTGTCCAGTAGCATCCATTTTTATCCAGTGTCATTACTCATTTCTTGCCTCTTGGTGAATTTTGATAATTTCTTATAATACAGCTATTTAGTTCTCTGTTTTCACACGTAGTGCGTTCCAGTATAATCAAAGATAGCTCTGTAAGTGGACTTTGACTATAAAGATTTTAATAGAATCAGGAGTAACTAAAAAACTGTTACTTTTATGATCATCACAGAGAAGATCAGTTGTTTCATGTTGGTGATCTACTTGACATTTGTATAAGTTTTCATACCAACTCAGAATATTTTTCTGAATTTTCATTACTCTGTTGCCTATCTGGTTCTTGAAAAGGCTATGTAAGTGGAAAAGATGATAAAAATAGTGACTGAGAATCAGAATTTTCAGACTTATGATTCTATATTGTCTAGAATATTTAAGGAATTGATGGAGAGAGAACACTTTTATTTTGCTAAAATCATCATACATTTCTGACTCTTCTAAAAGTTCTGAGCCTTTTAAGATTTTGTTGTGTATTATATTTTTATTTAACTTCACACCTTGTACTTTACAACCAGGCACAATTGTATTGTGTGCATTTAGTGTACTGTTTGTATGTCTGTGTCTGTGTATGTACTTATGATTTACTATAATGAAACATTTTAAGAGTTCTGCTGTTACAGTGATTAAATCCTCAGTTACTAATCAAAAGGCCGAAAGGCCAGCAATTAGAACTCATCTATGGCTCTGTGAAAAAAAGACCTGGTGTTGCCAGGCAATTCTATTCTGACCTATAGTCCAAGAGTTGAAATCACCTCAGTGGTACACAACAAAAACCATGAAACACTTAAAGGTTTATCAGTTTCTTTGGTGTGATGTTACACTGAAAGGCTTTTCTTTTCCCAGTGTTCAAGCCCTATTTCCTAGTTTGGATCCAGTTGCTTTAAAAGACAGACGGATGGAGAACTTCTTTACATATGCCCGGAAAGTAGAAGAAGATGCCTATGAATCTACAAACACTCGAGTGAGCATTTGTTCTTTATATTCAAGCAAAAATGAACCTCTTCTGATGGTCCAAAATTTGTCTTGTTATGTAAAACTTACAACTAATACTGTATTTCAGAAAAGGGACCTTCAGCTCTCCTGTCTTAGTCTGCATTAAGACACAGACCAGATGAGAAAGCATTTGTCTTAAAAATGTGTGTCATCAAGTATCTTAAGTTTTTCCTCTTTTAAATGCCCTGTCTGTGTGTGTCGTTTTATCTGAGTTGTCTTTCTTTCAACTTAGAAACCAGCTCTTCTCCTGTGCTGTCTGATAGTCATTGTGACTCTGTGCTGTTTTCACTAATGTATGTGTCTCAGCCGCGTAGTGTATCGTCTCTTATGGTAGTCCACCATCTCTACCTTAAACTTTATTTTTTAAAATTGACTATTTATAATGTTTAGAATTGACTATCATGGCACATTTTATTATCATGCAAATTGCAGGAGCATACTTAATAAGCCCAAACATTGGGACCACACCAAACAACAACAATCTGTGAAGACATTTTGGAATTCATTAAGTACTACAAAACATGACAGAATAAAATTAAAAATAGATTCACTTCAGATCCAAAAAAAAAAAAAAAAAAGCCCAAACATTGATAGGTCCTGCTTTACTGTGTAGTTTCATGATGATGCATTAAATTATTCTCTAATAAGTTTCTGCTTACTACTCTTAAGCTATTATTTTCCATTACCATGTAATAATTTTCCTTCATTTCTCCTAATAATTTGCTTTGAAAAAAACACAAACAGGCAGAATACTATCACCTCCTAGCTGAAAAGATCTATAAGATCCAAAAAGAACTGGAAAAAAAACGCAGGATTAGATTTCTGAGACACAGCATGATGCCGAACGCTGCGGGCATGGAACCAGTTTCCATGAACCCAGGACCTAACATGGGACAGCCGCAACCAGGAGTGACGTCCAGTAAGTACTTCTTCCCACCCCTTCTCTTTTAGATTTATGTTGGGAAGAACTCAGCAAGGAAGAACATTACTTGTAACCAAAAGTTGTTAATTTTTATAATCTTTTATAAATTTTCTAGAACTTAGAAAATATACTTTGCCCTTACAAAGAAAATAAATCATCCACCAAAAAAACACTCCCTGAACAGTGCATGTAAGACCCACGGCATAGATGTTAATGCTTTTTGATGACCTAAGATCATTTTTAGATCCCATGATCATCGTCTCTCATAGGTTCCAATGATTTTTTAAATTTGTTCTTTTGTAAAATTTTACTGACTTTTCACTGTCCAGAGACCCTGCCTTTCATGAGCACTCGCTGTTAAATTTGTAGGCAGGGCCTACATGCCTGGCCATCCATGTTTATTAATTGCCAGTCTACATTGTATATTCCAAGCCAAAAAATGATTTCATTTTGAGATGCGTCCTTTAAAATTGTACCTTTCATATTTTAATTATTTAAAGTTTGTTGAATTTACTAGTTAATTGTTCACTAGGAATTATTCCTTTATTGCCTTATTATTTGCTAGTTATTTTTCATTATTAATAGTTAAATTCCTTTATTGACTTCTTACTAGGTTTCAAACCTGGATAGTCTGCCTTCACAGTTCTATGTAAAAGCTTAAGATGTAATGGGTAAAATGGAATTGTAATTAAACTGGGCTCACTATTTTTGTAAAATAATAACTGGGATCCCCTAGGGAGTCGGCTTGTGTAAAAATTACATCCTTGAAAGCCGCCTGAGGCAGTTCTGTTTCTACTCTGTCATTGTGCATGTGAACAGCAGTAGACATGGGCCAATGAGATAGAAATTGCATGAGGCTTTTTTCCTTCTTAATTTTTTTAAAATACTTATTTTTTTAAAATTGTGTGTGTGTGTGTGTGTGTGTGTGTACACCGTCAAATTGCATCTGACTGGTACAGGAAGAGATTTCCCCTCCTTCTCCAGCAGAGCTTCTGATGGATTTGAACCATGTACCTCTGGGACTGCAGAGTACAAATACTTAATTTTAAGGATATGTTGATGGCATATGTGTTGTATTACAATCTGAATTTTAACAAGTGGCTTATTGAGGGGACCGGGGAATACCATATTAACTTAATTTTTTTTTTCTCTGATAAATTTTTTTTTATAAAAATTTTTTAATTGAGATTTTAATGAAAGTTTACAGAGACTTTGGATTTCCATTCATTCATTGTTGCATATTTTCCTCCCTGCCCACCCCTCCCCACAAATTATCTATTAAGATATATTAAGAATTTTTTTCTTGTTCTTTTTGGTGTGATAAGAATCCTGAATACTTTTATAAGATATTTAAATGTTTGCCATCAAACATTTGTTTAAACGAAAAATGTATGTTTGTATCTTCTAGTCAGCCATCTGGCTCCTATACATTTTACCATAACAGAGTATTTACTGAAATTCTTAAGTTGTTCCTTGTGATACTGAAAAGTCTTATGGCCCGTTGGGCCAGCATTAGAAATTAACAGTACATCCACACAACTTAACCAGTAAAAACAGTCTTTTCCATCAGAACTGTAAACTGTAATATTTGGACCAGTTTTAGGCAATAGGATTCTTTTTCTCCCACATTTTATTTCATATTTAAAAGTTAGGAGAGTTCATCACAGCTATTAAGCTCTTAATAGAGGATTATCTCTGGGTCATGGGATCATGAATTGTTTTCTTTTTTTGCCTGATATTTTCTAATTATCATGTAGCAAACACAGACCATGCATGTAATTTTGTAAAAATATCCGTTAAAAATCAACATTCACAATGGATTTGAGTGTATAAAAACACTTATTGGAGTACACCATTCAGTTTGGTCACCACTGGGCAGAATCAGTGGCTTTTCCTTTTTAGAGTGATCTGCTATACAGTGTGCAAAGAATATGATGAGGCAAAGCATAGCTTATCAAATGTTATGGTAGTTTTTGTTCTTGATATTACTTTCCAAGGAGGATAGAAGGAGAATTGATGCCCTTGAGCTGTGGTGGTGGAGAAGAGTATTGAGAATACCATGGACTGCTAGGAAAACAAACAGATTTGTCCCGGAAAGGGTTAAACCAGGTGGCTCCTTGGAGGCAAGGATTCTG
>NW_006399836.1:3624529-3631302 GCF_000299155.1 Elephantulus edwardii | reverse complement strand
TCTTTTCTTTGCTAGATGGTCCTTTGACTGATCCAACTATGAACAGTGGCACTGTGGCAAACCAGATGATGCCGTGGATAACTCCACAACCTGGTAGGTTGATGAAAGAGAGCCATTGGCCCACCCCGAGTTTTTTCAGAATATCTGGTACACTGCATTATTATGCTTTCCATGGCTGGTATCAGCGGCAAGTCTTATCATAATCACCTACTTGATGACCCAGAATGCCTCTTGGAATTTGCTCTCGGGGGGAATAGACAGTTAGGAGCAGGCTTGTAGTCAGGTCAAGAGGCCAAATGACTTTAAATAATCAATCAAGCATCCTGTTACAAACAGTTGGCCTGGGTAGAAATTATTACCTTTAATTTAAAAACCAAAAGTGAATTAATAGTATCCTCTTATTGCTGCTGTCAATTAAACAATTCATTTATAAATCTAAAGTTAAGAGAGTTTTTAAGAGTTTTTATTATGATAAAATTGATACCAAGTCAGAAAGCATAAATCTGCACTTCAGTTTATCACTTAAAAGTGAAAGTGTTGAGAATAATGTCTGTGTTCACAGGTTTGAGTCAGTTTGGCCAGATAAATATGGGACAGCCTGGAACTCTCAACCAGGTCAGTTTTTACTTCCCTGGGGAATCTTTTTAACCTTTATCTGTCATGAAAAAAATCTTTTGTTATACTGGGTGAAATATCTAAGTCAAAAGAGGACAAATTTTCCATAGGGCCACTATTGTAAAACAAGACTGATAACGAGGTTGAGGGAAGACTGTGAAAGAGGAGATAATGTGTACTGCATTGAAATAGATGAGGGAGAGAACTGTATGAAAGGGATATAAGATTAGGTATTATTGTCATGACAACAGTCCAGAATAAAGGCTGCATAGTGGAGGGGACTTGCGAGAGGGATTGTATAACAATGAAAAAAATTGTTCTTTTAGTTTTCAAAGAGAAGAGTGAATTCAGGGGAAGGGTTGGGAGTGAGAAAAGTGCAACAATGAATGAATGGCAATCCAAAGTCTCTGTAAACTTTCATTAACATTACTCCCCCCCTTTTTTTAAATCCCCTAGAAATTTCATCTCTATAGCTTAGAAAGAATCTTTATGATACTGTAAGGAATAATAGACTGGGGTTGGAGAGAATTCCCGTAAAGAATTTTGTACCCCAATAAAAAAAGCCTAACCCCTGAATATAATTCTTAGATTCATTATGATAAGTGTGTAAACTGCAGTGTAATATAGGTAATACTTTTTATAACGGCATGAAAGCTGGTCAAGGCCTTAAATGCTGGGGGGGGGGGGGAATAAGAATTTCTTAAAAATATATCATGGAGTGCCATAAAGAACAAGGAATTATGTATTGGAGAACGTGCAGCCAGAGTGCTTTTTGGAGGCAAAGATGATAAAGCTTTACTTCACATACTTTGGATATGTTAGGAGGAGAGGAGAGGAGAGGTATGTTTCTTGGAGGGGAGAGGGCCATGATGCTGAGAAAGGTCGGCAAACGAGAGAAAAACCTCGACCAGGTGGATTGACACAGTGACTGCCACAGTGGGCTTTAGGGTGTTGGGAAGTGTGAGGATAGGACAGAGCTCATACCTGTTTTTCATAGGTTCACTGTGGGTCATAGTAGACAGCACCTAACAACATATCATTTGTTGTTTTTTGTGTTGGTTCCCCCCTACTCTGTGGTGTGTGGTCACATTGAGATTATGACATTTGAACTAGATGATTCGCATGCCCTCCCTTGAGGTTTGCTGCACGCATTTTAGAAATAAAATGCTTTCCTCCGTACAGCGTTTGTACACCACCTCAGTGACCAGGTTTGGCCCTGTTTGGGATACCATACTGGAGTCTCCTACTCTGTGGTTTAACACCAGCACCAAGATGAGTAGAGCATTCACTCTCCTCACTTGTTCACTCTCCGTTTCTTGTTGGAGTTTATTGGCATTTGTATACTGCACCAGGCGCCCTTGTCCTTCCGCACTCTATTTCTTGAGCAGAGGTAGTTGTTCTGCCATTTACTTCCTCACGCCAGTTCTCCCTTCTTTGTTCAGTAATTCTACCTATTGTGTTTTTGAAGCATGGTAACATGGTTTTCATCTCTGGTTTTTTGCAGCCTATGGGATGTGGATCTTGTATGCCGCAGCCTTCCAGACAGAACCAGTTTCTCCTGCCAACCGTGTTCACTGCACAGGGAATGAACTTATCAAATATGCCTTTGGGGCAATCCAGCGGTCAAGCTCCAGTGTCCCAAGTATGTTTCAGATGTGGATTTTTGGGGGATACTTTACCCAGAGTTCTGAAACGTCTTTATACAGGTTTTTTGTATAGTGAACAGTTACCACAAATAATGGCTAATGGTTAATTTTTTTAAAAAAAACCTAGTTATGAGCATAGTCTTTCTTTCTCTTCTTTTTTTTGAAAGGGAGCTCAGGAGACTTTATTAAGGGGTCTGCAGGACAGGATTCCTTGGTCTTCAGAGAGAGAAATAGGCAGAGGGACAGACCAGGGAAGTACCGCACCCCAAAGTGGATTAGAGCAGGTTTTATAGGGAGGGAAGAGAGGAACATTCCACTGTGGTTTAGCCAGGTGGGTGGTCTCCTAGGGAGGGAAAGGAGGGGGACACCAAGGGAGTTGAGGCCATTCATTCCATTTGTTGACGTGTTGATATTCCTTGAATCCTTTATTCTCCCTTTGACCTTGGTTGTGGCTGGACATCCCAGCCTCTTTAGTGAGAAAAAGGGCAATATATTCTTTGTGGCTACTTCCTGCTGAATAGGGGTGAAGATCTGGGGCTCCGAGGCTGGATTAGGATGGCCAGGGACCAGTAGTCAGGGAAGGATATGGATGTTAACGGCAGTTGGTTTAAGCTGGTCATTTCTTTTTTTTTTTTTTTAATATTTAAAAAAAATAATTTTTAATTATTTGTGTGTGTGTGTGTACTGTCAAATTGAATCAGACTGGTATAGGAGGAGATTGCTCCCTCCTTCCTGCAGCAGAGCATCTGGTGGATTTGAACCACGTACCTCTGGGATTGCAGTGCAGCTTCTTGCCAGTAGGCCACTAGAGCTCCTTTAAGCTGGTCATTTATTGTTTTTGTCAGTATAGTTACTTGCAAATGTGGTTTCCAGGAACACTCAGGAGATGAGAATGCCAACAGTGCCACAGTTCTGGTATATTCTTTTCTGAATGTGAAGTAATTACTCTGTGGCTTGGCTGTGAAGGAGAAAATATGTTAAAATGAATAATTAAAACTTGTAAATACTGGCTTGTGGCGGCCAAGCGTTCATAGCAGCGTCGCTTTTTTTTTTTTGACAGTTTTATAACTTTATTTGACAAACAGCTATTAGTTTTCATCCACATTGACGGTCTGTAGATTTCTGAAAGTGGTGACAGGTACACAGGTAACCAGTGTACACAGCTTGTTTGGGGAATCTTCACCTCATTACGTTTTCTGGACAACTGTACACGGATGTGGTATGGGACATTCCTTATTCCTTTGGCCCAGACGGCTTTGTTAAGCCTGGTGTCGATGCGAACATCTGGTGTTTCCATCTCCTTCATGACAAATTTCCGGATCTACTTTAGTGCCCGAGGAGCACGCTTCTTAAATCCCACTCCATGGATGCGCTTGTGAATGTTGATGGTGTCCTCTCTGGTCACCACTTCGTTGATGGCAGAATGGCCTTTCTTCTTCTCACCACCCTTCTTTGCAGGGGCCATTTACAGTGCCAGATAGCGACGTCGCTTTTTGATCCTTCGATGTCGGCTCTTCCTATCATTGTGAAGCAGAATTCACCAAGCATTGGATTGTTCACCCACTAATTTAAAAAACAAAAACAACTTGTAAATAGCTAACATGCTTATTAAAATGAACTCTTATGGAAGCTACAGAAGAACTGGCTAAACAAGAGTGTAGATTTTATCCTCTCTCATGCCCTGCTAGTGTCTGTGGTCATTCTGTTAAATGATCTGACAACTGCTTTCTTTCACTATGTTACTGGTTTTAAGAATCAGAGATTTCGGGAGCAGGGTTGGTAAGAGAAAAGTTTCCTGGACCCGCTACGCCTGTGCAAGGCTTGCAATTGTGAATCCCAGACCCCAGCTCCTGTACGTACCCTGCACCCCTCCCAAATGACAGGGCTTGCCCTCCGAGGAGAACCAGATCCTGCAGCCGCTGGGACCTGCCCAATTTTATTGAATACTTTCAAAGCTTAATGAAGGAAATAAAAAACACAAGGATGCTATTTTTTTTTTTTTAATTTTTACTGTATTATTTTTACGTGTACCGTCAAATTGGATCAGACTGGTATAGGAGGAGATTGCCCCCTCCTTCTCCAGCAGAGCACCTGGTGGATTTGAACTGCATACTTTGGGATTGCAGTGCAGCCATCTTGCCACTAGGCCACCAGAACTCCCTTATGGACACTATTTATTCAAAGGACTAATGTATACTTTTTTTCCTCTACTTTTAAATCTGTTTCACTGCGTCATCCAGTACATTTCCTGTACTCTTTTTTTCCGGAAGATTTTGATGACGGAGAAGGAGCAGAAAGCGTTTCTTCTTGTTCAATCTCTTTTTCCAATTTTATCAAACCAGGAGGCTCTACACCATACCTGGCTGCAATCCAGCCAAGCTCTAGCAAACAGACACACTTCTCTGGGCTGCTTGTGGAGGACCAAACCTTCCGATTCAAAGAGGCATGTTTCATCCACATACAAATCTCTGCACCAGGATAAGAAATTTGCTGTATTGTCTCTGGCAAAAAAGGAGCCTGGTGGTGCACTGGCTTTGCATGGAATCTTCTTCAAGGGCAGACTCTTTATGGGCTTGTTAGCTTCCACACTTTCTTTGAATTTCTCCTGCATAGTTTCTGCAAGCTCGCAGAGCAAGGCACCATTATCCAACTTCTCCATAAAACTTTCTGCTGTCATCTCCTTCCCTAACAGATTGGTTAACCACAAGGCCAGATCTTCTTTCATCGGTAGCAAATTAGCTTCATGTCTGCTGGCCAGCCATTGGCTATACTGATGCATATCAGAGAGGCCAGGTCAACTGTGTACCTTTGGGCTTAGAGCAGTGCACATTATTTATCCTCTTGTAATACCATTCCTTGCGCACATATTGATGGATGACATCATGACGCAGAGGTTTGTATTAATTGCAAGAACGCCTCAGTATTTGAATCACTCCATCTTTCAAAGTCTTTTATGCTTCCCGAGTTTTCCCAAATCAGTAGTCGCACTGGAGCTGTAAGGACTTGCTTCAAATGAAGTTTCCTGACTGGACTAATGTATACTTTGTGCCCTCCATCACCGCTTCTTCTAACCAGAGACCAAAGGAAGTAGATGGCATTCATACCCTTATGGTTTATGATGACCAGGATGATATAGAAGGTCTGGATTAGCATGGATAAAAATCCAGAAAAAAATTAATAGAAGAAAGAAGAACCAAACTTACTAGACTCGAGGACTGCCCCAGATTAAAACTTATCCCCTAACTTGACACTGAAGACACTTTCAGGGACCACCTCTCCTCCAGTAATGCTATGCACCATCTAAGGGGTTTTCAGAGGCAGTAAAATGCCCCAGAAAGAGATGCCCATCTTTCTCCCAAGAAGCAGCTGGTGGATTAGAACACTATGGCTTTGAGTTGGCACCACCCCTCCTTACCACTGGCCACCAGAGCTCCCATAACATAAACAGATGTGTAGAAGGAACAGCTAACACCTGTGAAGAATGCACTTCTTAGAACACTCACCTGTAGAAGTTTAAAAGGGCAACATTTCCCAAAACCAAAGTGGAGAAGGAAGGGGAAATGCACGGATGGAAACAGAAAAACGAATAAGGGAATAGGGACACGTTCTAGAGCTTGCACTTAGTGTCACAAAATAATTTATGTATGAAAATTATTAAGTAAACTTTCGTTAAAGCACATTTGTTATGAACAAAAAAAAGAACTAAAGATTTGCCCCATAGTAAACAGACTTTTGACACCTTTTTTAAAATGAACGTTTACAGAGACTTTGGATTTCCATTCATTCCTTGTTGCAGTTTTCTCCCTGTCACCTCTCCCCCATTTTGACACATTTTTGACATTTAGATATACTTGCTGGTTTTATCAGATTAGTTTGTGTCCTAAATGTATACAGCATGTCTATATAAAAATGGCTGTAATTCTGCTCTGAATTGACTTCATTTTTTTTAAACAGGCACAAATGTCCAGTTCTTTCTGCCCTGTGAACTCTCCGATACTGCTTCCAGCTGCTCAAGGGAGTCACATTCATTGCCTCTCATTCCTTCAGCCACCACTGCATCAGAATTCACCCTTACCTGTATCATGTTGGACCTCCCATCACACACCTCCAAGCATAGGGGCCCAGCAGGCACCAGCAGCTGCAATTCCAGCTCCTGTTCCTACTCCTCCAGCCATGCAGCCTGGGCCACCGTCTCAGGTTCCTCCAAGGCAGGCACCCATGCCAACAGCCACACAGCTTCCACCACAAGTGCAGCCTTCAATTCCTGCTGCTCCACCCGCTGAGCCACCCCAGCAGCAGCCACTCTCACAGCAGAGTACGGCAGCCTCCGTTCCCACCCCAACGGCACCATTGCTTCCTCCACAGCCTACAACTCCAGTAAGCACAGATGAGGGCTTCAGGGGGTTGGGTCACTTGACTGTCATGTTACAGTACTACTGGGGTCTTTCTTATTTCAGCGTCTCTTGTTATCTCACCAGTTAGACCGAAGTTTGTTTTTAATTAGGGACTCCT
>NW_006399836.1:3609695-3622259 GCF_000299155.1 Elephantulus edwardii | reverse complement strand
TCCAGTGTAACAGCCTTCTTCTCATGTTGTCTTCCCTGTGTATATGATTTTATTTATTCTTCTTCATGAATTGTTAAAAAACCTTTTATTCCTTTTCTTCTTGTTCAAGCTTTTCTTAACGGAATTATTTTACTAAAAAATGAGCCATATAGGCTGTTACGTGTTGACAAGACATGCTGTTTTTGTGGGTACCACATTCAGGGTCTGTTTCTTTCTGGAAGTCACTGTGAGGACAGGCAGTTCAGTTCATTCGTGTTTCATGATTCTTGAGATGGCTTTGAGAGGTTGGACCTGAATTATTTTTTTCTTTTTGTTTAATCTTAATTTCAAATGTACTCTTCTTAAAGTTTTCAAGCCGGAAGAATTACGACAGGCCCTCCTGCCAACCTTGAAGGCACTTTACCGGCAGGACCCAGAATCCCTTCCTTTTCGTCAGCCTGTGGACCCTCAGCTCCTAGGAATCCCTGTGAGTATGTGGTTGGGCTTCTAGGGTTTGTTTCTTTTTAGAGACAGTTTTATTGAGGTATAATTCACATACTGTATAATTAAAATTATACAGTTGAGGCCCTGGTCTTCTCCTGCTGTGGGGCCAGAGCCCCTGACTGTGTCCCACTGCGCTCAGTCTAGCCAGTGCCACCTGTCTCCGCAGTGCTTTCCAGTAAACAGGTTCTGGGCCGGAGCAGCAAAAAGGCAGAGCAGAAAAAAGGAGATCATCGAAGACAAAACTTTTGGTCTATAGAATAAGAAAGGAGCAAAGCAACAGAAGTTTATCAAAGCTGTCACTCATCAAGTTAAATTTGGTCAGCAAAATCCACACCAGGTAGCACAAAGTGAAGCTGGGAAGAATTTGGAGAAAGATGATAAGAAGTTACAGGAGCTAAATGAATTGTTCAAACCTATAGTTGCTGCTCAGAAAATAAGTAAAGATGCAGATCCCAAATCCATAACATGTGCGTTCTTCAAACAAGGACAGTTGTACTAGAGGAGAGAAGTGTGAATTTTCTCATGACTTAACTTTGGAGAGATAATGTGCAAAACTAAGTTTTAACGATGATGCAAGAGATGAAGAACTGGGAAAGTTACCATGGAATGAGAAAAAACTGGAAGAAGTAGTGAATAAGAAGCATGGTGAGGCAGAAAAGATAAAAACAAACAACTCAGATAGTATGCAAGCATTTGCTTGAAGCTATTGAAAACAAGTATGACTGGTTTGGAATATGCCCTGGAGGGGGTGCTATATCAGCATGCCGTACCTCCTGGATTTTTTTTAAAAAAGATGAAGGGAAAGAAGATGAAATTTCATTAGAAGATCTCATTGAGAAAGAGCATTCTGCGTTTGGCCCTAATGCTACCAAAACCACTCTAGAATCTTGTCTTGCATGGGGAAAAAAAGACAAGACGATTGATAAACTTGAACACGATATGGAAAGAAGGAAAGGAGAGTTCAGAGCCGGGAAAGCCCTAGTGAGCAGTGGTCATGAGGCGTTTGGGTTTCTTCCAGAACTGGTTAATGATGATGGTGAAGAAGCAGGTGGTAGGCGTTACGCGCAGGAAGCAGGCGGTGGTGAGGCTGAGGACTCTGTGAGTGTAAATGACATGGCCTGTACTTTCCAGAAGATGTGGATGAGACACGTATTACTGTTGCCAGTCTTGAAAAAATTCAGCACATAAACATCAGAAAAAGAGGAAAGCAAGTGAAGCTTCTGGAGGTCAGGTTGAATATGGCGAAAGAATGATTTGAAAGAGGACAGTGAAGGGGAGGAACAGGAAAATAGAGCTATTGATGTTGTTCCTGTTGATGAAAATCTGTTTACTGGGGAAGATTTGGAAGAGCTAAAGAAGAATTAAACAGACTTGATTTAGAAGAATGACACTATACAACTTAATGAACAAATTAAGTCAGCTCAGTATTGACTTTGAAATTTGAAATTAACTATATTAATTTTGTTCCACTTAGAAATCTTCAACAGGATATGTTTATTTACTATTCTGATTGTGGAGAGCTGACTTTCTCCCAAAAAAAGTAATGTTTTCCGTAATTCTTTTCTTTTAACTTTCACTGCGTTGCATAGTAAGTTCAGAGTAGTTCATGATAAATTGAAATGTGATCATTTCCGAAAATGATTGTTGTAACTGACCACTCAAGAAGTATAACTGCTTTTCTAGCTTTTGATTTTCATTGGGCATGTATTATTACCAGGAACAACATAAATTTAAATAGAAAAGATTTCATCTAATGCTGGGTGGTTTTTTTTTGATTTGGGGTTTTTAAAATTTTATTATTTTTTGTGTGTTTACCATCAAATCAGATCTGATTGGTCCAGGAGGAGATTACCCCTCCTTCTCCAGCAGAGCATCTGGTAGATTTGAGCCTTGTAACTCTGGGATTGCAGTGCAGCTTTTTGGCACTAGGTCACCAGAGCTCCCTTGATGCCGTCCATCATGAGTGATTTTATTGCCTTTTTATTCGTGTATTATAAAGATAGCCTAAATAGTAACACTGTTCTTCATAGAAGAAACTGCATATATAAATTCAGTGTTTTATATCTTTGGACAATTAGATGGCTACTTGAGATGGAACCTTTTTGATCTGATAGGATCAGCAGTGATACCCTGTGGTAAACTGTTCTCAACTTCTCCCTCTTCATTTTTGGCAATAAACTTATAAATAAAAAAAAAAAGTCACACATTTAAAAATATGTATATACAGTTGAATGAAGTCAATGTATTCACATATCAGGAAGTAAATTTTAGAACCTTTACTACCCAGACAAGAAACTCTCCATTCAGCAGTCACTCATTTCTTCCCAGACATGGCCACGGCCCGAGGCACCCCTGATCTGCTCAGTCTCTGTGGCCCTGCCTTTTCGGGTATTTCCTAAAAGTAGAATCCTACAATATGTGACCTTTTGAATCTCACTTTTACTTTGTTTTCCCCTAAGGTTGCAGCCATGTGGTAGCATAAATCTATACTTTATTGCTCCCAATAAAACTGTGAAAACAAAACAAAAAAACAACAAACCAGAAACCCCATACCACTGTACCAGGCCTTGATTGGCTTCAACAAGAGGCTTCTGGCTCACAGCTCAGAACCTTCCAATCCCAGCAGCTCAGCCGAGAACTCACCTCTTAAAACCCAACAACAGCTCCACACATGTGCCTTCAACTGACGTTGTTGTTGATTGCCTTCCAGTCAAACGCCACCTCACAGTGACCATTAATGACCCACTTAGTGTGAATATTTTTTTAAATCTTTGACTTTTTAGTTTTTAATACCGTGTAGATGAAAGTATCATGTTTGGAATTTTGTTGTCAACCATCAACCCACTATCTGGAAATTATAGTAGCTGTAGTGGACACTTGTGTTACTCTCTCTTCTATCTGAACAGCATCAGTCACTGTGTCCACTAACAGTGAAAAAGGTGATCCACCTCACTCAGCTGTTTGGGAATCAAACACTCCGTAGTTGTTATTGTAGTGGTGACGGTGGTAACAATAGGAAGATCTTGTAGCAGGACCTGACTCTTGGCTAATGTTGTTTGGTGTCACTTGTCCATCTAGGATTACTTTGATATTGTGAAGAGCCCCATGGATCTGTTTACCATCAAGGGAAAGTTAGACACTGGACAGTACCAAGAGCCATGGCAGTATGTGGATGACATTCGGCTTATGTTTAATAACGCTTGGTTATATAATCGGAAGACATCGCGGGTGTATAAATACTGCTCCAAGCTTTCTGAGGTCTTTGAACAAGAAATTGACCCAGTCATGCAAAGCCTTGGATATTGTTGTGGCAGAAAGGTAAGAAACTACATTCTGATTAGGCTTTCACTTTCCTCAGAGGATCTAGACCGTGTTGACTGGGCTAAGAGAATGCACTGCTGTGACTTGGATAGGATTTGTTGTTCCATTGCTTCTGTAAAGACATTTCTTTGCACCAATATTAATTCTCTTCAGAACTGGACCAGTAAGAACACTTAACTCATTAGACTAATAACTCATTTCAGGTGGGGATTTGATAATTTTATTCTGTATGTGCACAGCGTGTGGAATGTACTCACATTTCTGTGCATAGAAATTGACATTATTGAGCGCTGTGTGTCCTGTTGAGTTCGGATGAGAAGGGATACATTGCCAATCTTAAGTCATGTTAAAATAGTCCTGTATCTAAATGTAAAAATTGTTGAAAAAGGCTTCCCCCCAACCCCATTTAAAAAATTTTTTTATAAAGTCTTAGTCCTTGATAATGGAAGTAGTCCTGTTCTCATTAGCGTGTAGGAGGCATAAGACTTTCCTGACTGTCTGACTTGCTGATGTACCTGTTAAAACCTTTAGGGCTCTGCTATTTAACAAACTGGTCTCTTTTGCAGTTGGAGTTCTCTCCACAGACACTTTGTTGCTACGGTAAACAGTTGTGTACAATCCCTCGAGATGCCACTTACTACAGTTACCAGAACAGGTAAGCAGTCCCATGTGTGGACACATGTATTCCATGTGAAGGGAGAGCATGCTGATGGGCCAACCACGTGTGGTCATGGATCAGAGGGAACCTGCTTGAAAACAGCTCTACCGCACACGTTTGGTTCTTTGCAGAACTGTATAATTTCTTAACAGAAAGAAGCCTCCACCTGGGCCTTTATTTCTGTGAGAGAAGAGCCTTGTTAGTCGAATAAGACTAGGACCCAATTTGTCTTTCCATGTTACCGTACTCCCCAGATTCTTGTGCAAAATGGAGATATTAAAGTCTAATTTGTCTTTTTCTCCTTTATGAAATAGGTTGGGACTGTCTCCACTGTCCAAAACTTCAAAGCTTATTAAGCTACTATAACTTTCTCTGTGGTATAACCCTTAGTTGGGGCAAAGTGTGTAAATAATAAATTGACATTGCCAGGGTTTGTTTTGCTGTTTGTAAGCAAATCAAAAGCATAAACACAATAATTCTGCATCAAGACACTTCCCCTACCCAGACTGGCATCCACCATTCAGCTTTGTTAATTTTCCCTGTTCTCTTAACCACAGTCATAGATAGTGTACCCATTAATCCATCCCGACAGTCACAAGTGAGCTGCTTGATTTCTGGATTGTGCTTTCCAGTGGAGTAATGTGCTATATTCTTAATTGATCCTCTGAATGCCTTCAAGGCCAGGCCCTTTGTTCAGTGATTCCACAATTGGTTTACACTGACCTTGTGTGCTACAGCTGCATTTTCCAGCTTTTTTTCCTCCTCATGGAAACTTTCTGTTCTGTTTACAAAAAGTTGAGTGCACTCTTAATAATTTATCATCATTAAAATCTTGGAAAGCTGAGGCTCCAGTTGTTAGAAACACCTTATGTTCAAAAAGCTAAGTAACAGCTGGCACATGAAGTGTTTGTGGGTTGCAGTCTTGATTGATATTGGTATAGTTTGGGATTTAGACCATCTTGTTGGCACAAGGATTACACAGACCTGTGCACACCCCTGCCTCTTTTGGACTGAGCCAGTTGATGGCTCCCGATTTTTGGGCTTTTTCATGAGAATGCCTTTTTTTAAATTTATGTCGTCCATGATCATTCTTGCTCTTGCATCTTTAGTAGGTTTAGGGGTATTTTTCCAAGTGGGGAAACTGTGCTTGCTATGAGTAAGTTCTCCTGTCCCTCCTCTTGTTTTTGTTGATTTGTTTTTTTGTTTGTTTTTTTAAATTTAGGTTGTTTATTTTTCATTTCAATGAACATCTACAGAGATTTTGGGATTCCATTCATTCATTGTTGCACCCTTCTCCCCACACAAACCCCTCCCCCCGTTGATTTGTTTTTAAAAAGCATTAACTATTGAACTCTATAAAGGTGTAGGTCTGTGGAAGTGAAACATTTGCTATAATCATTTGCTACTTGTGACACCATTGGAGGTATTTTATGCTAATCTGTGCTTTGCCTTGGCTTTCTGTTGTGTTTTGTCCTGTCTTTTATGGTTTTTTGTTGTCCTGCAATCCCTCATCCCTTTGTTTGTTTTGTGGTTTTTTCCCTTCCCTCATGCTTATCATTGTCTGAACTTGTCTTTGATTGCTAAAAAAATAAACAAAAACTCAAACTGGGGGGCACATAAATCTGCATCATTGAATGTCCTTGTCGCCGTTGATGACCTGCTCTCTGCTCCCGTCCCCCTCTGTGGCCTGCTGTGATTGGTGGCTTTGGCTGTGTTGTGTGGACCGAATAGTTCACCCCAGTATGGCCTTCTTACCAACAGCTATCATTTCTGTGAGAAGTGTTTCAATGAAATCCAAGGGGAGAGCGTTTCTTTGGGGGATGACCCTTCCCAGCCTCAAAGGTTAGTAACTGCATTATTTTGAAAATGCTGACATACTTCTCAGTTTGATGTCAAGTGATGATTTCACATTTGTAAGGAGTGGGTCTTAGCTCTAAAACTACACTGGCCGGTATTGTTAGCCATTAGGTGTCTGTAACCATTTGTAATATAAAAGTGTGCTGGCCATGCTTGTGGCTACCACTTTGCACAGCACAAAATAAGGAATTCGCTTGTCCTTTAAGATGGAAAAATTCTTAAAAAGAATTGTTTTGCATTTTAGAATTGATATACCTCTATTATTGAATCCAATTTAAAAACCTGTAAGATTAGGAATTGATTAGAGTAAATCAAATTTTCAAACCTAATCCAAGTTTGTACATAGGGTAGATTAAGATTTTCCAATGGAAAGAACTTGCTTTCTTGAATTCTTTCTGTCGTTCCACAGCACAAGCATTCCTTCATAGAAACGTTTGTTTTCGTGTTTGTTAACCAAGGATCCCTTTGTTTTGTTTTATTTGATTTAAATAATCCGTTTGCAGTGTTAGACTTTCTTCCCTGTGGTTAGAACAGTGAGATAGCTCTTCCTTCTGTGTGTTTTTTTCTTATTGTTTCCTTCCTCTCTCCTTAGTACAATAAATAAAGAACAATTTTCCAAGAGAAAAAATGACACACTGGATCCTGAACTGTAAGTAGTGGTAGAATCCCTTTGAATATTCAGTACACTTTGTTTTGTTTTCCACCCCTTTTCACTCTCCTGGTATGTGTGGCTAAGTCTTTGTGACCTTGACATAACTGATACGGGGAAAACATTGAAGAACTGGAGGCGTATTTAGGATAATGTTTTGGATGGTATTTCATAGACCTAAATGTAACCATCTTGCCTCTGGAAACTATGTACAAACAGTGCTCAGGTTGTTCGTTCATGGGTCGCTATGAGTCATGTACGACTGGACGGCATTAAACAACAACAAATGTAACCATCAGCCTTAGCCTTCCTATATATTTCATCCTGTCACCCTTTGTCCTCCTGGTGGTGTTAGATTCCATCAAGTAAATTACGACTCTTAGCGACCCTTTGAAAATCAGATCTGCCTCTTGCCCTGTCATACCCTGTACTTTGTCTCTGATTGGCATGAGCGCATTGGGACAGTCATTTTGTCACTTGTGTCTTGTTGAGGATATTTGTCTGTCTGATCCCTCCTGACCACATACCCAAAGTATGTCAGCTGAAGTTTCATCATCCTTCCCTCTAAGTCACACAGTCCTCTGTATTTTGAGACTGATAAGTGGATTGCAAGAGGGCACCAGTATGTCCTCCTGTGTGGAGTTTGGAAGGAGGAGCTCTGGAGTGTATCATACTGTGGACATTCCCAAAGATCAAACTGCCTGGGATGTGTTCTGAACGTTTCCCCAGCGGTAAACCAGTCACATGTCACATGCTCACTTTAATTTAAACTGAACGTAGACATGATTTTGAAGATGACTCTGTAGCTCTGGTGGCATTGTGTGTTACATGTTGAACTGCTAATTACAGAGACAGCAGTTCAAATCCATCAGCTTCTCCACAGGGAACAATGGGCAGTTTCCTCTCAAAAAGAGTCATATTTTGGGGAACCTAATAGAGAGTTCTGTGAGCAGGACTCGCCCTGATGGCCGTAGGTATTTTGTGTTGGGAATGCTAACTGGATTTTGAAACAGCAGAATCCATGTTTGTTCTGCACTGTGTTTTAAACTGTCAGGCATGGTTATTGTGACTTGATGGAAGTCCAGTGATTAATCTGGATTGGATTTTCATTCCAGGTTTGTTAAATGTACCGAATGTGGGAGGAAGATGCATCAGATTTGTGTCCTTCATCATGAGGTCATCTGGCCGACTGGGTAAGGCGCCCACCGTTAGAATCCTCTCTAGGATTTTCCTCGTCTTGAATACTGTTGATTCCCGCCCTTCTTTGCAATCCCATTCTGCCATCAAAGTTGCTGTCTTTGGGTTTTTGTGTGTATGTTTTTAGGTGACGTTTGTTACTTTTATTCTTTCAGTATTTATTTTCCATGTTAGCATGTGTGTGTATACAAAAAATATAAAAAGGACGTAGTCTCATGATTGCATGGCTGTTATCTCTTAGCAAAGGGTTGCTGTTGTCTTTGTATAGTCCAGAGTAGGTGCCACTGTATCACTTCTGACTTCAGTGACCCTGTGTGCACAGAGCATCTGTCCTGTACCGTCCTCCTGGCCATTGTCATGTTAGAGCCCATTATTCCAACCACTGTGTCAGTCCGTCTTCTTGCTGCCGATCCTCTAATTTATGAAGTGTGATGTCCACAGTGTGTGAGACATACTTCTTTCATTTTTAAAGTTTTTATTGGTGGATACAAATGGACTTTAGATTTTGTTAAAATCAGCCGTGTCCATAGTGCACATAGTCTTCAAAAGCAGTTATCTGTTCTTCCAGCATATTATGCCACCTTTTATCATCTTCAACTCCACACTGTACCTGAAGCTTCTTAATTCCGTATTCCACTGGTCCTACCTTGGAAGAGCCCCAGACCAAGCTGTCTGCCTGTGTACTTCTGACACACTATTCCAGTTTTTCCATGTTGGTTTCATCATCCCAAGGCTTCCCGTCTAGTAAGATTGAAGACTTGGCAAAAAGTGCAGGTTTTCTGGCTTTTCTTGGATTCATACTGGGCAAGACTTAATCATTCTTGCTTCTTAGGAATAATCACCTGGCTGGAGAAAAACTTATACTAATCTTATCTTTATCCAATTTAATTTTGCTTACATCTTACTGTTAATTTGAAAAGTACCCTGCTTTAATTTCCAGACCTTGTGCCTCTTTGTAGAAATGATCCATTTCTCTTTCTTCTGCTCATTTAATTTCTTCCTATCACTGTCTGTCATCAAAATTTAAATAAAAGCCATCTTTTCTAGATTTTTAATGTATGTTTTATTTAACTCTTTGCTTAACCAAAGTCGTACTTCGTATTTTAGATTTATCTGTGATGGCTGTTTAACGAAAACTGGAAGAACTAGAAAAGAAAATAAGTTTTCTGCTAAGAGTAAGTTTTTATCACCCAAAACAATCGTAGTTAAGACTTAACCAAGTTCTCTTTACTACAAACTTAAAATTAATAAACCGGAGTAAAATTCAATATAATCTATTTAAAATTGATCAATACTGTCCTTATTGTTGACACTGTAGTAATTCATTAGTCCTAAGGAAAAAGGAACAGGTTCTAAGAAACAAGACTTCTCAGGTGAAAGATGTCCCTGCCTGCTATGGGCCAGATGTGGAAATGTTTGCTCAAATGTGCTGTGCTGTGCTGTGAGCAGGCCCTCAGAACTGTCAGTGATGGGTGGTGAGCACAAAATGTTAGAAGCCGTTTGTGTTAATAATACTATGTATTAGGAATACTTAGCTTTCCAGCAATGTTCCAAATTGCTCTGAGTTCTATAACTCCTTTGAAATATAATTATCCATTTTTCTGTTAACTCTTTCACAATGAAAGGGAGAATATTCTTGGAAACTAAAGAATATCTGTTCTCTGTCCTGTATGGTCACTTTGAGTTGCAACTGACTCATTGGCAGTGGAGTGACTTTGCCTTCTGTTTGCCTTTTTAATGTACTCCTTAGTTACTCCTGTACACATGCTTAGGCATCACATACACTAAAACTGAACTGATCTAGATGGCTAGAATGACCTTTCTGCAAGCATGAGAGGCAAATTTGTAAAGTATTCATTATTGGGAAAATATGTATTAACCGGTGTCCTGACAATTTTAAACTCCACTAAGTTAGTCTGGTTTATATTGAGGAAAGGAATTTTGCAGGTGCCCCTTAAGACTGATGATAATACTCTGTGCCTTGGTGATGGCTGAACTTGATTTTTATGTTCCTAGGGTTGCCATCTACTAGGCTTGGCTCCTTCTTGGAGACTCGAGTGAATGAATTTCTGAAGAGACAGAATCACCCTGAGTCTGGGGAAGTCACTGTTCGTGTAATTCATGCTTCTGATAAAACTATGAAAGTCAAACCAGGCATGAAAGCAAGGTATCTGGTCATTTTGTTTTGTCTTTTGCATCTGTAGTTGCTTCTACGTGTTACTGTTGAAATTTCCATTCAAATTAGGTACGTTCTGATTTTCTTTTTCTCCCCCCATTCTGAATCATGTAGATTTGTTGATAGTGGAGAGATGGCAGAATCTTTCCCATATCGAACCAAAGCCCTCTTTGCCTTTGAAGAGATCGATGGTGTGGACCTTTGCTTCTTTGGCATGCATGTTCAAGAATACGGCTCAGACTGCCCTCCGCCCAACCAGAGGTACGACTTAAACCTAGCTTCCCACTGGTGCCCGCAACTGGATTGTCAAGTTGTAATTGGTGAGAAAAGCTTAATGAGAGAAGTTCGGTGGTCTTGGCTTGGAAATCTCAAATGTCCACATGGGAAAAGAACTGTCCATAGTCTTGGTGACCTAATGTAAGACATTGTGCTGCCAGCCCAAAAGCGTACAGTTCAAATCCACCCCACTGCTCTGTGGGAGAAAGATAGGCAATCACCTGTGAGATTCACAGCATCTGAAAATCCGCTGGAGGGCCAGCTTGTGGTCAGTTCTGACTCGTGGGCCCCCTAGCGACATAGTATCGGTGGTACTGAAGTCGTTGAACAGAAGTGTGACTACTGCTCACATTTTTGCTCTTTAACAGGTGTAATTGAGAGTGACAAGCCAGGTCATAGAAAAGGGCCTTAAAATTCAGCTTGTGGTAAATACTGGGGAGCTTTTTTGGCTTAGTAGTAAAGAGTTGGGCTGCCTTCTCAAAGGCTCGTGATTTGGGTCCACCAGCTGCTCAGAAGGAGAAAAATGTGAAATCTCCTCCTGTGTGAGAGTCACTATTGGTTTTGACTTTCAGTATATAACCGTAACACCATCTTAAATACCATGAGAGTCATGGGGAAGGGTGTGGTTTAGAATTTGCTTCCAGGGTAGTAGAAAGCTGGAGGAAGAATGCCGCTAAAAGTTCAGTAGATACTGAGAGGCTGTTGTCTTTCTTACTCAGTAATAAAAAGACTTGTTTTAAAAGACCTCTTAAAAAAAAAAAAGACCTCTTGACACACACACACACACACGAGGTTTCCATAGCTGTTTCCTGATCTGACTATAATGCTCTGTAGTCCAGAGAGGCCAGAAGAGAAGTAATTGTTGCTTGGAAACCCTCATTAAGAATTCTTCTTGTGACTTGGTTTTCCCCCTCTCTCCTAGGACTGTGTACATATCTTACCTCGATAGTGTCCATTTCTTCCGTCCTAAATGCTTGAGGACTGCAGTGTACCATGAAATTCTGATCGGGTATTTAGAATACGTCAAGAAGTTGGGGTACGTGTATTGGTAATGCATGCCACTTTTCTGAACCATTACTGTGGTATTGGAGGAGGCATTAATTAAACATGCCAGTGTGTAAATTTCACCTGTTTGAATGCTGGTTTTCTCACCTTGGATTTCATCTGTAACCTCAGTTTTGCTCAGAGCCCCTTTGCCAGTAGCAAAAATTGACACTTGGCTTCATATTGATTCTTAAATGTTCTTAGTACCAAAGGAATGCAAACTTGTTCAGCTAATTGTTTAAATGGGCATTTACCTGGTTACTAATTGAGGACCCACATCTCTGACACCTAGATATTAAGACTGAAAATCTACTTAGCTCTTAGAATTGAGACTTCTGGTGAGAAAAGCTTTCTCTGCCACCACATCTTCTAGCTTATTCCTCTCAGGAATTTGTCTTTTTTTTTTACTCTTTTGAAATGGGTATTATTCCTTTGTGTATTGTAAGTTTCCTTTTGTCTTAAAAATGCCCATTTGGGATTTTTGGATCCAGAGTTGGTTAAGTCATCACTTGTGTGTCAGAAATTCAGAGGGCTTCTCCATGTCCTCCCAAAGAGGGCAGCCGCTGTGGCCCGTTTTTAGTGCTGTGGCTGGTCCTGGGTTCTGGCCTTTGCACCTAAAGCTTGGTGGCACACTCTTTGTGTTATTGTTGGAGAACTCCTAGCTTTCTTTGTGTGCTCCATCTTGAGGTTGAACATGTAGCAACATTCTTTCCTAGATGATAAGATCTAAGATCTTGACTGTTTTTTCTTTTGACAGCTATACAACAGGGCATATCTGGGCATGTCCCCCAAGTGAAGGCGATGACTATATCTTTCATTGCCATCCTCCTGACCAGAAGATACCCAAACCAAAGCGACTGCAGGAGTGGTACAAAAAGATGCTTGACAAGGCTGTGTCAGAGC
>NW_006399836.1:3601576-3604076 GCF_000299155.1 Elephantulus edwardii | reverse complement strand
CCCACACCTCCCTACTTGCCTCAGACTCAAGCTGCTGGTCCTGTATCTCAAGGCAAGGCGCCTGGCCAGGTGACCCTTCTGACCCCTCCTCAGATTTCTCAGTTCCCCCTCTCTGGACCCCCACCTGCCGCAGTGGAGATGGCCATGCAGATTCAGAGGGCAGCTGAGACTCAGCACCAGATGGCCCACATGCAAATTTTTCAAAGGCCGATGCCCCAGCACCCGATGCCCCAGATGACTCCCGTGGCCCCCATGGGTATGAACTCACCCCTCATTACCAGAGGTCCCGCTGGGCATTTGGAGTCAGGAATGGGGCCCACAGGAGTCCAACAGCAGCCACCCTGGGCCCAGGGCGGAATGCCTCAGCCCCAGCAGCTACAGTCTGGGATGCCAAGACCAGCCATGATGTCTGTGGCCCAGCATGGTCAGCCCTTGAACATGGCTCCTCAGCCAGGATTGGGCCAGGTAGGTGTGAGCCCACATCAACCAGGAACTGGGTCTCAACATACCTTACAAAGCCTCCTGCAAGTTCTCAGGTCTCCCAGCTCTCCCCAGCAGCAGCAACAAGTGCTTAGTATCCTTCAGGCCAACCCCCATCTGCTGGCTGCTTTCATCAAGCAGCGGGCTGCCAAGTATACCAACTCAAATCCACAGCCTCTTCCGGGGCAGCCGGGCATGCCGCAGGGCCAGCCAGGGCTGCAGCCACCCACCATGCCAGGTCAGCAGGGAGTCCACTCCAGCCCAGCCATGCCGAACATGAACCCCATGCAGCCGGGCGTGCAGAGGGCTGGCCTGCCCCCGCAGCAGCCCCCACAGCAGCTTCAGCCACCCATGGGAGGAATGAGCCCCCAGGCTCAGCAGATGAACATGAACCACAACACCATGCCTTCACAGTTCCGAGACATCTTGAGACGACAGCAGATGATGCAGCAGCAGCAGCAGCAACAGGGAGCAGGTCCGGGCATAGGCCCTGGAATGGCCAATCATAACCAGTTCCAACAGCCCCAGGGAGTTGGCTATCCCCCGCAGCAGCAGCAGCAGCAACAGCGGATGCAACATCACATGCAACAGATGCAACAAGGGAATATGGGACAGATGGGCCAGCTTCCCCCAGCATTGGGCGCTGATGCTGGAGCCAGCCTGCAGGCTTACCAGCAGCGACTCCTCCAGCAGCAGATGGGGTCCCCTGCGCAGCCGAACCCCATGAGCCCTCAACAGCATATGCTCCCAAACCATGCCCAGTCCCCACACCTACAAGGCCAGCAGATCCCATCTTCTCTCTCCAATCAAGTGCGTTCTCCCCAGCCTGTCCCTTCTCCGCGGCCTCTGTCCCAGCCTCCGCACTCTAGCCCTTCCCCAAGGATGCAGCCTCAGCCTTCTCCGCACCACGTGTCCCTACAGACCAGCTCCCTGCACCCTGGACTGGTAGCTGCCCAGGCAAACCCCTTAGAGGAAGGGTATTCTGCCAGCCAGACCAGAATTTGATGCTCGCTAGCAGTCCAGGCATGGCAAACCTCCATCGCGCATCCCACAGACCTGGGACTCCGCACCGACAGCTCAGACTTGAATTCAAACGTCTCACAGAGTACACTAGATATAGAGACACCTTGTAGTATTTTGGGAGCAAAAAAATTATTTTAACAAGACTCTTTGTACTGAGAACAATTTTTTAAATATTTCTTAGCTTAAAATTTCCCTTGGAACACATTAAGAACTGTGCAGTAGGTGTTTGTAGTTTAAAGCAAACCTGCAAGATGAACCTGACGGATGATAGAATGGAATACAAAGAATCTATTTTTGTTATGGCTGGTAGCCACCAGCCCTTCCCCTGTGTGTGGTTCAAGTGCGTGCTGGAAGGAGCCTGTGTCCTGTGATACTACCCACATGCCCCTTCTTGCACCTCAATAGAATTTATTAAAATTAATGAAAATAATGTAATATTAATAGTTATTATTTACTGGTGCAGATGGCTGACATTTTCCCCTATTTTCCTCACTTTGTGAAAATTTAAAAAAAAAAAAACAAAAAACATTTCTAATGCCAGAGGACAAAAGGGCTTAATGTTACTTTGAAAGTTGTATTCTACCAAGCATATATATGCACACTCATGTTTATTGCTGCTTTGTTCACAAAAGCAAAGAGTTAGAAACAACCCAAGTGTCCATCAACAAACAAATGGATAGGGAACCCATTGGCTATGTGTATCTCCACACAATGGAATACTATGCAGCACTGAAAAAGAACTCATGAAACATACAAAATAGGTGACCATGGAAGATATGCTGAGTGAAATATCTCAGTTACAGAAAGACAAATACTTTATAGTGCCACTGTTACAGAACAGAACTGATAGGAGTGTTGAGGGGAAACTTAAGAAAAGAGGATAAATAATTTACTTGGCAGTGAAACATGAGAGAACTGTATAAAATGAATATATGGTTAGATAATATTGGCATGACAAACAGAATTAGAGTTGCATAATAAAGTGGTGGAGGGGAGA
>NW_006399836.1:3600059-3601146 GCF_000299155.1 Elephantulus edwardii | reverse complement strand
ATAGACTGTTAAATTTGATTTTTTATTACCTATTAAATAAACTGAGACACCTGCCTTGTGTTTTTTGCTGGCACATCTTGACTCGGGTTGTAGCCATTTAAATGTCTGATGCTTAAGAGTCAGAAGAAATGGTGAATTCCTTTACAGCCTCCTTAACTATTAAAAGTAACTCAGTGATTTTGGTAAATTTTTCCAAAGTGAAAGGGAAAAAATAGTGTTTCCAGTACAAGTTAAATGGGATTGAATTTGTATTTGCCTTTGAAGGTACTTTGTGCAGTGACCCATAAGGGTGATGTCAAGGTCTCCACTTACCCTCATGTGAAAATGAAGACTTAAGATAATCAGATCAGGTAGAACTAGGACTTGTTTTCCAAACAGCCGGGGTGACTTGACTTCTCCAGCTGAGAAACATTTAATTGGGGAATCCCCTTTTGAATTAAAAAATGTGAAATGAAACCTTGAAGCCTGGAGGAAATGAGAGTGAATCTACTCTATGTGTGCTACGTGTTGAGAGAATTTTGATGCTGCTACAAACAAAAATAAAATGCCTTTCTTACAGTGGGCGGTTTCCCAGGGGCTGTTGACCCACGGGCTGCACCTTTTGTGATCAAAGCCACCACTAGCTCGTCCCATGCAGTTACAGCCTCAGAAACTCACTGGAAGGTTCGCTGTGAGAGATGACTAAAAGGGAAAGTTAAAGTGATAAGCAAAGAACAGCCAGTATCAGCATGAAGCTTGACTAGTTGGAAGTAGGACAGTTTCTGGAAAAGCTAGTCAGCTGGATTTTGGACTAGTAATGAATAAAATACTTCAGCCCAAAAGAGTGAAGAATTGGTTCGGAAGGGGAGGGGGAAAACAGTTCTGTTTGGCTGAAATAAAATTAACAGAAGGTTGCAAAAGTGCATTTCAAAGTCTTGGGCTGAAAAAAGTAAATCCCCAGGCTCTTACTGGCAGGCAGTTAACTCAATTTTCATGGCTCTTAACTCCTTCAGCTTGCTTGCATGTGAAATCAATGATATTGTTCTGTACTTTCTGCACTCAGTTGGGTCACCCTTCTTTGGAATGGGAACAAATATAGATCTCTTCC
>NW_006399836.1:3587414-3598308 GCF_000299155.1 Elephantulus edwardii | reverse complement strand
TTCGAATTTGTTCTTCAGTTCCTTGAGCTTAAGAAATGCTGAACGAGTTCAGCCCTGTTACACTAGTCCAAGTTAAAAGTGGACCCCAAATGGTTACATTATACAAGCTGCGAAGTTTTAAACTTGTGACAATGGACAGAAGGGAAATTTTCTACTCATTGCAAGGAAATCCTCACTTAAGTTTCTGTGAGCCACGAGCACTTAAAACCCATGAACCTTCAGCTGGTCGTCCTCAGCCAGTCCAGTCTCTACAAGGAACTGGCATATGTTCTTGCGCTGGTCACCCTGTAGCTGAATTACTGCTCCATATACTGGATGCTCAATTACAGAACCATTGCAGGCAAACTTCTTAAACGCCTTCACTAGTTTCTTTTTATCGTAATCATCAGCGATCCCTTGGACAGTTGTAAGGGTCTTCCTGCCATTTCTCTGTTGAATTCTTATATGGATATAATCCTCAGTCCCAGCAGGAAGCAGGTCATCACCCTTACTTGCATCAGCAAAGGGGTTGACAGAGTGGAGGTTCTGGATAGTGGACATACGGTAAGATTCCTTTTCCTCGGTGGAAATGGCCTGTGGAAGGCGGTGGCGGGAGAAGGCAGGCAGGGGGGACAGAACGTCGGGAAGCGAGGGGGCTCGAGGGGGAGGCAGCTGAGTCCTCGGTGGCGGCTCAGTGATTGGGGGCTGAGTTCGGCCCTTTTGATTTTCCAGCTGAGTTTAGAAGGGGTCGTGGTACTAGGGATATTGTAGCTGATGTTAGATGGATCTTAGCTGAAAGCAGGGAATACCAGAAGAATGTCTATCTATGTTTCATTGATTATGCAAAGGCATTTGACTATGTGGATCATAACAAACTGTGGCTGACTCTGAGAAGAATGGGAATTCCAGAATATTTCATCGTCCTAATGCGAAACCTGCTGGTTCCAAGAGTGTTGACCGTAGAGCCGAGCAAACTGAAGCTGTGAACAATCTCCATCTCTTTGCTATCCATCCTGATGCTACCAATTGGTCCAGTGGTGAGAATCTTTGTCTTCTTGACATTGACCTTCAGTCCATACTGAAGGCTGCAGTCCTTGACCTTCTGCAGCAAGTGCATGAGGTCCTCCTCAGTTTCTGCAAGCAGGGTTGTGTCATCTGCATAACGCAAATTGTTAATAGATCTTCCACCAATCCTGACGCCACACTTCTCATAGAGCCCAGCCTCTTGGATAATCTGCTCTGCATACAGGTTGGAAAGGTATGGAGATAGGACACATCCCTGGCGTATACCCTTCCCAATTTTGAACCATGTGGTGTTACCTTGCTCTGTCCTAACGACTGCCTCTTGGTCCAAGTATAGATTTCACATTAGCTTAGCTCAGGAAGGAAGTAGTTTACAGGTACAGATTTTTAACGTTCTCTCTGGAGGGGACCTAGCTACCTCTTGTCTTCAGGAAGAAACTAATTTCCTGTGATCTGTCACAAAAGGAATTACAGCATATATTTGTGTTTCCTTAAATTCCTGATTAAGCATGTGATTTATCATAATAGACTTGTTAGTTCTTTTGGCAGTCCAGGTTATGTATGTAACATTCTTCAACATCACATGGAATCTTCTATCACCCTCATTCATTGTCTTTCAAATGCATAGGACGTGAGGAATGACTGCTAATTAATATGTTGTTAGAGGTGGTCAAGGATGTTTCAAGTCGACATTATGAACAACAGATCTGAACCCTGTCCTTTCCTGTGCCATCATCATCTCTGACATACTTGAGCCCATTGCTTCAGTCATTGTGTCAGCCCACATCGTGGAAGGTTGTCCTTTCTATCACTGACCCTTCATCTTTCCAAGCTGGATGTCCCTTTCTAAGGAATAGAAAATTATTTCTAAGAACATAATCAAAGTATGAGAGACAAAGATCTGCCATCTTTTCCTCTAAGGATACCTTTCGTGGGCCTTTCTCCGTTTTGGCAGTCCATAGGATACCCAGAACTACCACCCCTCAGAAGCAGGGCTGCTGCTTTCATCCTAGTTCCCAGATGTCGAGTAACAAGCTGAAAGGCCATTCAACTGACATCGCTGCTCTTGAGTACTTTAGAGAGGCGCAATTCATCTTTTGATAGTTTTTTTCATTTTTTATTCATTGTTCCACATTTCTCCGCAGTCCACCCACCACACAATGCACCCCTTGTTCCAGATTGTTCTCATACATATAATGCCTAATCATATATTCCTTTCAGACAGTTCAGTTTTAGGAAACTAAAGCTGTCAACAATCTCAATCTCTTCACCACCCATCCTGATGCTACCAATTGGTCCAGTGATGTGAATCTTTGTCTTCTTGATAATCCATATTGAAGGCTGCAGTCCTTGACCCTTTGCAGCAAGCACTTCAGGTCCTCCTCAGTTTCTGCAAGCAGGGTTGTATCATCTGCATAACGTAGATTGTTGATGGATCTTCCTCCAATCCTGATGTTACACTTCTCCTCATAGGGCCCAGCATCCCTGCCAGGAGATGGCCCCTTTCTCTGAGTCTTTTTAAAAGCCACTTCTTCAGGCCATGTGCAAACTTCTCTGACTCATCCTGTGAAGATATCTCTCTCTCCCCCCCCACCACCACCCTCACCTCAACCTGGGTCAGAGAACAGTGCCCAAGAGTGTGAGAGCCCCAATAAAAGCTTCTTTGCTTATTTTTGGTTTCTATGCCTGTTTTACCTAACATCCTGGTGCTGAAACGCAGGAAAGCTTGTGTCGCTGGACTGTCCCCTCCCTTCCCTGCTGAGGACCAGGTCCTGGAAAGTGGGTGTGCCAGGCTTGCCACAGCTGCTACTGGTGCCCCCCCCCACCTGCCCTTTCTGCTGGGAATCAAGCCCTGGGAAGCACACGCCACTGCCCTGAGAACCCACTGAGAATGAGGCCATCTCTGAACCTTACCATTTTGACTAGCTGTTTGTGGTAAGTGATTTGCGAACCTTTCTCACCTCCTTCTCCTGTGGAAACTGCTCTCCAGGAACCTGGCTGTAGTTGCACGCACCAAGGCTTCCAGCACTTTCCTAGCACAGGTCTGGCCTCTGAACTCTGGGCTTGAGGGGATGCCCCAGGTATCCAGCAGCTCACCTCCTCCTTGCTCTGTGTGGACTGATACTGGAATGCCCACCTCTCTCCACACTTTGCCCCGGACGAGGAAGGGATGGGTTCATAATCCTCTAAATTTGACCCCAAAACAGCACGTGGGTGCTTACTTTCTCATTGGCCTAAGGTTCAGGACCATTTAAATATACAGAGAAAGCCTTTCATCTTCTATTTCTTAGCCTCAACACCAACTAGATGGCAGGCTTCATTGGCCCTCAGATGGCAACTTAGATTTATACTTTACTCACAGCATTAGAGAGTTATTGTCACTATCTTGGCCAAAACTTGGAGGTACCCTATATTCAGGCATTCTGGTTTCTTTGCTCTTGTCCAGAACTGTGTTTGAACTGTCACTGCTCAAGTCCCTCTTGCCTGAAAAAACCCTCCTTCTTCACCCTCCACTGAATTTACCTCCTCCTCCTTCCTCCTCCTCCTATTTTGACCTGTCTGAAGACTTGAACTTCCCACCTTGAACTTCCGCTTGCTCCTCCCGCTCTCCCTTTTCACTCACCGCCACCTCCCTATCCCCAGCCAGAAGTTACTCCCTCAGCAGAATTACCCTCACCATCTTCTATTAGCTCTCCTGTGAGTTCACAAACCCACTCGCATGATCTCCCCACTCCCAGCTCCAGTACTTCTGCCCCTGGCCCTCCTTCACTTATTGCTACTACTAATCTCTTTTTTCCTTTGCATGTGGTAGCTAGGACTAAAGGTGTGGTTGGAGTTCTCGACCTCCTTCCTTCCAGCTCCAGCACTTCTGCCACTACCCTCCCTTCTCTTTGCCAATTACTACTACTGATCTCCTTTGTCCTTTGTGTGATGTGGCTGAGGCTGAGGGCATGGTTAGAGTTCCTGTTCCTTTTCCCTTAGTTGATCTCTTTGCTATTGAAAAATGCCTCGGATTCTTTTCTGCAAACCCCACCCAGTATCACAAAGAATTTTGCTATCTCCGTTATGCAGATGACACAACCCTGCTTGCTAAAACTGAGGAGGACCTCATGCACTTGCTGCGAAGAGTCAAGGACTGCAGCCTTCAGTGTGGACTGAGGCTCAATGTCAAGAAGACAAAGATTCTCGCCACTGGACCAATTGGCAGCGTCAGGATGGATGACGAAGAGATTGAGAGTGTTCACAGCTTCAGTTTGCTTGGTTCCACAGTCAACATTCTTGGCACCAGCAGTCAGGAAATCAAAAAGCATATCGAGATGGGAAAGTCTGCTGTTAGGGACCTCTCTAAGGTACTCAGGAGCAACAGTGTCTCTCTGGAGCCTAAGGTGTGCCTGATACAGACCATGGTATTTGCAATTGCTTGTTATGCATCAGAGAGTTGGACAATGACTAGGGAGGACAGAAGGAGAGTAGATGCTTTTGAGCTCTGGTGCTGGAGAAAGATACTGAATGTACCATGGACTGCCAGGAAAACAAACAGATTCATCTTGGAGAGGATTAAACCAAGCTACTCCTTGGAGGCAAGGATTCTGGGGCTTCGTCTGACATACTTTGGACATGTTGCCAGGAGGGACGGGTCCTTGGAGAGGGACATCATGCTTGGGAGGGTGGAGGGACAGCGCAGGAGGGGAAGACCCTCTATGAGATGGATTGACTCGGTGACTGGGGTAATCGGGATGGGTGTGTCAGAGGCGGTGCGGTTGGCACAGGATAGAGCAGGGTTTAGGGCTGTTGTGCATAGGGTCGCTATGAGTCAGAAACGACTCGACGGCACATAACAACAACAACAACAAACTCAAGCTTTTAATCTAACTTGCAGGACCTCCATGTCATTCTCACTTCGACTCTTACTCTTGATAAGAAAGATCACATTCTAGCAGCCGCTCATGTGCACGCAGACCAGGTACATCTCATTGAGCAAACAATGCCAATAGGTGCTGCTGCCGTCCTGAATACTGAGCCTAACTGAAATTATCAACAAGTCCAGGATGGCACATGCATGGTCCAGTGTCTCTTCTCAGGCATGCAAAGCGCTGCTCAGAAAGTTTGTTAACTCCAGGAAATCACACAGTGTCCTGAAAAAAGCCCAGCTGTCTTTCTAAATCACTTAATTGAAACCTTAACCCATTATACTTGCTTAGCTCCTTCTCCTGCTCCAGGTTCCACAGTCTTAGCTACTCATTTTATCACCCTGTCAGATCCAGACATCCAAAAAAAACTTAAAAAGGCTGAATATGGCCCTCAAACCTTAATATTTGGTAAATGTTGCTTTTAGAGCTTTAAATTCCAGGGAGGACAGGGCCAAAGCAGCCAAACAGGCTTGCATTCACTAGAAGGTGGCGTTCCAAACCCAGTCTATCGGACAGTTCTCAGGCCAGTGCAACAAGGTAAGAGTGGTCTAGGGAGCAACACCACCCTACCCAGAGCCTGCTTCAAGTGTGGCCTGAATGGCCACTATGCCAGGATGTGCCCACAGCCACGACCACCAACTAAGCCATGAACAGCCTGCAAGAAATCAGGTCACTGGTGAAGTGACTGCCCTACTGTGGCTTGGTCACCCATTGCACACAGCCTCAGCGAGTTACTGTCCACCTGTGAGGCAGTCCCACCCCTGGAACTCCTGGGCCTCACAGATGAAGATTGACATGCCCAGTCTCAAGGACCTCTATAACCTTTGCTGAGCCTAGAGTCACTATAGCGTAGCAAGTAAGTCTATATCTTTTTTAATAGACATAGGGGCTACCTACTCTGTCCTCCCCACCTTCTCAGGTGCTACTGCTCCTTCCCAAATCACATTTATGGGGATTTACGGCAAACCTACCATCCCACATCAAACTCCTCCCCTGTTGTATATACTTGACACCTTTCACACACTCTTTCCTAGTTATGCCTTCCTGCCCTGTTCCTCTGTTAGGCAGAGACATTTTACAATTACTCCATGCAATCATTTCTACTCCTCAGACCTCTTTTCCTATGAATATCTCTCTTCCACTTCCTCTTGTCTCACACCTCTCCACCTCCCAGGATGGTAATCTGCCCCTTCCTCCCTCTGAAGTAGAGCCAGTAGTGTGGGACACTTCAAAACCAGTAGTCGCCATCCACCTCACACCTGTTTGCATCTCCCTGAAGGATCCCACACTGTTCCCCTCTCAATCCCAGTTTCCCCTCTCTGTTACTCATAGACGTGGTCTTCTTCTCATCAACTCCAGGCTTCTCAGTCAGGGCCTTCTAATTCCCATTAACTTCCCTTGTAACACTCCCATCCTCCCAGTGTGTAAACCATCAGGAAATTATCATCTTGTCCAAGACCTATGCCTCATCAGTGACACAGTTATCCCCATACTATCAACAGTTCCCAAACCCTACACACTCTTCTCACACATCCCACCAACCACCACCCATCTCACAGTCTTAGATCTAAAAGACACTTTCTTCATAGTCCCCTTGTACCCTGAATCCTATTTCCTGTTTGCGTTCACATGGACAAACCCTAATACCCACATGTCATGACAGCTAGCATGGATCATGCTCCCACAGGAGTTCTACAACAACCCCCACCTCTTTGGTCAGGCTCTTAGCCAAGATCTCTCCTCTATTTCTCTGTCCCCTAGTGTTCTGCCACAATATGTGATGATCTCCTATGCAGCGTCTCCTAGGATCTTTCTTGCTGTCACACTGCTCTACTCCTTAAGTTCCTGGGAACCAAAGGCTATAACATCTTCCCACCCAAGGTTCAGCTGTCTTTACCCTCTGTCATGTATCTTGGGGTTCTTCTTACCTCCACCATAAAATTTCTCACTGTTGACTGCCTTTCAGCCGTTCAGTCTCTGCAAGCACCTGAAAATGCAGACCAAATAATACTCTCTTTTATTGGGCTCGTGGGATTTTTCCGACACTGGGTCCCAAACTTTGCCACTCTGGCATGACAACTCCATGAAAACTCCCATGAAAACTCCATAGGCCCACTTCTTCTACCACAGTTTACAAAGCCTTTCTCATGCTTCGTGACACCCTGGTTTTTGCTCCTCCCCTTTCTCTTCCCAACCTAACTAAGCCCTTCTGTCTGTTCACGAACAAGAGCCCAGGCCAGGCAGTAGGAGTCCTTACACAGCCTGCAGGACCCATATACTGACCAGGTGCTTACCTGTCTAAGATTAACACCACTGTAAAAGGGTGGTCACCCTGCCTGCATGCCCTTAGAGCTGCATGCAGTCAGTTAGCCAGAGAAGCTCTCAAACTTATGCTCTCATAGCCTGTCACTGTTTATTTTCCATGTCATCTTACAGACCTTTTCACACACAAAGCTTTACCCTTTCTTAGTCTGTCATGTTTAAAATACTTTACCTCCTGGTTATTGAAAACTCCTCCTTTACTCTTCAAGTGGCACCACCCCTTAACTTAGCTCCTTTCTTCTTTCCAACCTTCCTCTCGTCACACATTCCTGTCCAGAAGTGTACAATAATCTGTCTTCACCCAGGTCTGGCCTTACAGACATTCCCTTATCAGACCCCAACCTTACTCTATTTGTTGATGACAGTTCAGCCCTGGGCCCTGGAGGCCACCACAGAGCAGCGTATGCAGTAGTCACTAACCAAAACACTTTAAAGGCTGACTGCTTGCCAAAAGGCATTTCCTCACAAAAAGCTGAACTAGTTGCTCTCACCAGAGCCCTAATTTTAGCCAAAGGGAAGCGAGTCACCATCTATACTGATTCTAAATATGCCTTCCTTATTGCTCACTGCCATACTGCGTTATGGAAAGTACAGGGGTTCCTTACTACCAAAGGTTCACCTGTTATTAATGCTAACCTCATCTCTAAGCTGCTAAAACCTCTCCTTTTGCCTTCATAAGTTCTTAATATACATTGCAAAGGGCACCAGTCTGCTAATTGATGCAGTTGCCCACAGCCTCACCTGCATCTCATCTGCTCCTGTCCTTTTCCTCACTACTGAAATTAGTCCAGCCTATTCCCATGCTGAAGTTGACAGCTTGCGAGCAAAGGTACGACACATCACACTCAAGTTTTGGATCTTTCTTGGAGATAGAATTGCTCTACCTGAACTCCAATCTACTGAGATCCTCACCAACTCTCTCCACAGGCCATATTTCACTTTGTCTATCCTTTGTTTTCCACACCCTCTTTGGAAGGATAAATACACTGAGCTCATTCTCAATGCTCTAGCTGCTATAAAGTCTCATCCCAAGGGGGCATGCACCCCAAACTTCCTACACACCAAGCAAGAGGATTTTTGCCAGGACTAAACTGGCAAGTTGATTTCACTCACATACCAAGACACAAAAAGTGGCACTACCTACTAACTCTAATAGACACCTTTTCAGGCTGGATTGAACCATTCCCTATAGCACATGGGATAGCAACAGTAGTTGCTTCTACTCTCAGAGAAGAAATTATACCCGGTTTTGGCTTACCTACCCATATTCAATCAGACAATGTGCCTGCTTTCGTCTCTCAAGTTGTTCAGCAGGTGTCAACAATCCTGAATGTCACCTGAAAGCTGCATGTACCTTATCATCCTCAGTCATCCGGAAAGGTAGAGGGAGCCAATGGTCTCCTAAAAGACCACCTAACCAAACTCACTCTCAAGGTAAAACTCTTCTGGCCTACTCTACTCTCAACTGGCATTAAGTAGGTTACATGCCACTCTATGCTCTCCCTCTGGACTCAGCCCATTTGAACAGCTTTACGGGCACCCTTTCCTCCTCACACATAATTTTCCACATGAGCCTATCTCTATTATGACACCTTCTATGGAAACACGCTGATAGGACCCTTCTGTCAGCCCCCACCACATCTACCTCAGACAAACATCCCCTCCTTCATCCAGGTGACTCCGTTTTTCTTAAAAGCCTACACTCAGACCCCCTGCATTCTTGCTGGTATGGTCCTCATATTGTCATATTAACCACCTCCACAGCCATCAAACTCCTTGGTCATCCATCCTGGTACCATGTCTCACACATCAAATAAGAGCCTACAAACCCTGAACCTCAAGCCACCAGGACATCTGAGCCAACTGGACCCATCCAAATACGCCTCACCAGGTAACGTCTTCCAAGTGAAGGCCTCCCTTTTTCTTCCCTTCCTCCTGTCCCTCTCTCTGACCCTTCTCCTAGCCCCTCCTATTAAGGCCCAAGCGTTTGTGTGGAGGTTTTAGTTTAAACAAGTTTATACTGAAGGATCAAACATCTACACTCGAAGAATAGGCTTTGCAAACTGCTCCCTTAAAGGCTGCCAATCTGCAGTACATATCCTTTTACCTTGTTCTAAACTTAAATCCTTTACATTCCTCAACTGGTTTGTGAACATACTCAGCCCTGCTATTTGTTTTCTTTGTGACCAAGTACATGATTATTGCAAAAAAGAACCAGAAACTTACGGGGGGAGGGGTTGTCCCTATAATGATTTTAAAATCCACACTATTCGCTATTTTGACATACTCAAGCTTGAAGACAGGAAAAAAATTAGAGTCCTCTCACATGCAGATCAAACCGAAACTACACTTTTTCTAACTAATTTTGACCCATGGAATAGTCCATGGGCTAAAGGTGTTGAAGCCAAATTATAATTACAGAAACCCATACCCAGCAGCCTCATGAAAAATTTTCTGAGTCTACACCCACATAGTCTCAGAAACTGAACATTTAGCTGACCTGTCAAACACCATTCAACAACAAAAATCATCAGTTTTATCATCTGACCCAACACATCCCTTTTCCTGGTTGCCTCTAATTCTCCAGGGAGCCTAGCTGCTTAATCAGACTGAAGTGGGAGACATCTCTGACTGCTTTCTTTGTGTCTTCCTGGATTGCTCCCCACTTCTAAGCAGTTCCTCTTTCCTCGGCTTTCCATCTCAATTTAACCTGTACTCCAGGAAACCCTATACCCTCTGTTTCTCTGTTCCAACTTAATATAAATACTAGTTATTCTCACTGTTAGAGCTTGTCCTCTCCTTCAGCTAACTGTAATGCCACTACTGTTGTGTCTAGCACTCTGTATTTCCCTCCTGGAGGATTCTTTTGGTGCAATTCAACTCTTTACAAACAAATTGACACTTCATCTCCATTCCTTTCGTGTCCCAGACATGCTAGTGCCTCAACTCATGATGTATACACAGGAGGAGCTTACTGTTCTTCTTAACACTCCTCACCTACACTGGTCCAGATGGGCAGTCTTTCTTCTCATCCTAGTAGGACTCTCCTTGGCATCCTCTGTTGTCGCAGTAGGTATAGGTGTTGGTGGACTAGGACACTCTTAGTAACTTCAGCAAATTTAGAATGACAACTACAGTTATAGGAGCCTCTGCAAATTCTCTAGCCTCCTACAACAGCAAATCAGCTCCCTTGCCCAGGATAGTATTATAGAACAGATGAGATTTAGACTTGCTCACAGCCATTAAAGGTGGCACCTTTCTTTTTCTCAATGAACAATGTTGTTATTATATCAATGAAAGTGGTGTAGTAGAGGAAAATCTAGATACCTTACACAAACTCAGAGATAATTTATGAAACAGAGAAAACCCAGGCAGCTAACAACTAGGATGATGGCAAACTCCACTCTTTACTTGGCTGGCCCCAATTCTTGGACCTCTCCTAAGAGTGTGTTCAGCATTAATGGTTGCTCCTTGTTATTTTAAGTTTTTACAGAAGCAAATTCGAGAAAATATCTTGTGTTGCAGTAAATCAACGTTAAATGATCCCGGAAGTATTAAAAAAAGATGGAAGGAATATACTGAGTCACTGTATCGAAAAGAATTGGAAGACACAGAAGAATTTCATGAAACAACATATGAGCAAGAGCCTATGGTGATGA
>NW_006399836.1:3581481-3585979 GCF_000299155.1 Elephantulus edwardii | reverse complement strand
GGCACATAACAACAACAACAACAACAACAAGCTTCACCCTTATTCCCAGCTTCTAAGTGAACTTCCTCCCAGTCCACCAACCAGCCCCATTCACCACCTCTGTTCAGCAGGAAGTAGCCAGAAAGACTACGTCACCCCTGTATAACCAAAAAAAAAAAAGGCTAAGATGATAGGCCTTGGGGGGCTGACTCAGTGATGTGACTACTTCCTCCACCAAGAGACAGCCTGCCTAATCATGTCAGCAGCTAGCACCAGCAGCCACAGCCAATCAGCATGCTCCACAACTACTTTCTCTGCCAAGAGACTGCTCGCTTAATGGCATCACTGGATGTCACCAAGAGTGGCAATAGCTGCAGCCAATCAATGAGCTATGCAATTACTTCCTCTGCCAAGAGACGGCCCCTTTCTCCCTGAGTCTTTTAAAAAGCCACTTCTTCATGCCACATGTGAGCTTTTGTGACCAGTCCTGCCAGGCTGTCTCTCTGTCTGTCTCTCTCCCCCCACCCCCACCCTGGTCTGGGTCAGAGAATGGCGCCCAAAAGTCTGAGAGCCTCAATAAAAGCTTCTTTGCTTATTTTTGGTTTCCACGCCTGTTTTACCTAACAATGACAGCACTGGTGGTTACACCAAACTATGAATATACTAAAACACACTGTCTTGTATGCCTTCAAATGATATATGAATTATATCTAGGTGTTGGGGAATGATAAAAAAGGACACAGACCAGCTAATCAACCAGGCAAGTGCTGTAGGTGGGAAGCCAAGGAAAATCAATAAGGATGAGTTTGAGGGGCCAGCGGAGAGAGAAACGTGTATACTCTTGAAGGTACAAACAAAATTTGTCTCAGGATAAGTGGGATGTCGTGAGTCCTACTGAGAATGTGAAAAACTGATATCACCATCAACCTTTCACTAAAAAAAAAAAAAAACCAAAAAACCACTGTCAGAGGTTGGGAGGGGAGTGGAAGAAAAAAGAAGACAATGAATAATTCACTTTATTTAAAAAATGTTCACTAGTGTACAATGATTTCAGCTATGCTTAACATTTTTGAGGGGGAAGTTGATCAACTTTCTCCTCAATAAGCATCTTACAACCCATGGCACCAGATTCCTCCCCCCCTTTTTTTTTGTTGTGTACCGTCTAATTGGATCCAACTGGCACAGCAGGAAATTGCCCCTCTCCTCCAGCAGAGCATGTGGTGGATTCAAACCATGCACCTTTGGGATTGCAGTGCAGCTTCTCGCCACTAGGCCACCAGAGAGCCCTTTCACCTTCCTTTTTCCAAACATTGAGGGTCAGTTGTGTCTGATGCGCACTGGAAAGAGAAGAAGCGAGAGCTAAGAATGAAGCGGGAAGCAGAGGAGACGGGAGCATTAATCAGAAGGTTTGGACTAATGGCAAACCAAAGAGAGTTTAAGAGTTCTGTCACCTCAGACAATTAGCTTGATTTCAAAGAGTTCTTCTGTCAAATGGAGAAAATATCATCTGTTCTACGTACTTCATTGAGTATTTTACCACATATAATGCTATATATATATTTTTTGTTTTATATGTGAAATCTATACTTGAACCAAAAGATAGTCAGAACAGAGCAAGAAGACACTACATCGTTCAAAACTGGGAAGGGCATCCACCAGCGATGTATTCTGTCTCCGTATCTTTTCAATATGCATGCAGAACAGATCATCCAGGCCACTGGGCTGCATGAGGAGGAATGTGGCATCAGGATTGGAGGAAGACTCATCAACAACCTGCATTATGCAGATGACACAACTGTGGTTGCTGAAACTGAGGAGGACCTGAAGCACTTGCTGCAGAAGGTCAAAGACTGCAGCCTTCAATACGGATTGAAGTTCAACATCAAGAAAATGAAGATTCTCACTATGGGGCCAATTCGCAGCATCATTCTAGATGGTGAAGAGATTGAGATTGTTAACAGTTTTAGTTTGCTTGGTTCTACCATCAACATTCTTGATACCAGACACCAGGAAATCAAGAGACGAATTGCATTGGGAAAGTCAGCTGTGAGGGACCCTTTCCAGAGTACTGAAAAGCAATGATGTCAGGCTGGACATTAAGGTGCGCCTGATCTGGGCCATAGTCCTTGCAATTGTGTGCTATGCTTCAGAAAACTGGACAGTGACTAGGGATGATAGAGAATTGATGCCTTTGAGCTATGATGATGGAGAAGAGTGTTGAATATACCATGGACTGCTATGAGAACAAATAGTTTCATCCTGGAGAGGGTAAAACCGGGTTGCTTCTTGAATGCAAGGATTCTGAAGCTTCATCTGACATACTTTGGTCATGTTGCAAGGAGGGACAAGTCCTTGGAGAGGGACATCGTGTTTGGGAGGGTGGAGGGACAGTGCAAGAGAGGGAGACCCTTGATGAGAAGGATCGATTCAGTGATTGTGGTAATGAGAACAGGTGTGTCAGGACAGTGAGGTTGGCACAGAATAGAGCAGGGTTTAGGGCTGTTGTAGATAGGGTCGTTATGAGTTGCATGTGACTTGATGGCACATAACAACAACAACAACAACAATTATACAAATATCTTTTGTTTTATATGCAGTTGCTGTGATTCAGAACCTGCCTCATAGGTCCTAATGAGGTAGGGCGGGCTCTAATTGTAATCACCCCAGTGTTCTAAATAGAGCAAATTAGATGTACAGACAAGCACGCAGGGGAAGAAAGACAGCCTGTGAGGACTGCCCAGAAGCTGGGGAGCGAGGAACTCTGGAACTACTGATAACAAAGTAATCGACAATTCTAGGACTCTGATTTGTGTATTAGCCTCTATAATTGTAATAAAATGCAATGCTGCTGTTTAAAGCCACTCACTGGTGGTATGACTTTCTGTTATGGCAGTATTAGGAACAAAGACAGCTACTAATCTCTACATTTTGTAATTATCAATGTTCATAAGGTATCAATATTCATAAGGCACTAAAGAATGACTATCAAAATTCATTGTTGTTGTTGTATACCATCGAGTCAGAACCAACCCATAGCTGACTCTCTGGGGGGTTTTCAGAGGCAGTTAATTGCATGGGAGGTTGATCATCCTTCTCCCATGGAGCAGCTGGTGGATTTGAACCATGTGCCATAGGGATTTCAGTGCAGCTTCTGGTCACTAGGCCACCAGAGCTTGCTTACTAGCAGACAATTCTCTTACCCTGTTCCCCCACCACCAAGTTTTCATCCTTAGAACAGCCAGTGCTGCTTCCTCTCTGAAAGCTTCTTCATCCCTTAAAACACATTACAGTGCTGGCCTCTGGGGTCCCTTAGAACAATGTGCACATAATTCCCTCAGCATTTAGGACATTTAGACTGTGAGCAGCTGGAGGATAGATTTCTCTGCCTTGTTCATCTTTACAAATGTGAGACAAGTAGCAGGCACTCCATGAACAGTGAAAACAAAGAAAAGTTGAGTGATGGATCTATCACAATCTGAGCTCTCAGATCTAGTGCAGATTCCAGCTTCACCACTTACTGTATGACCTTGAACAGGAACTCGTTAACCTAGTCTTCCCTCCCTTTTCTCACCTACAAAATGGATAGGACAGTATTTTCCTCATGCATTGCTGTGGCATTAAGTCAAGCACTGGATATAAAGCTGTCAGCACAGTTCCTGGCACACGATGGGCCTCAGGCAGAGGTGTCTAAAAGGGAAGGAAACCATGCGCTCACACATGAGAAGATAGAGGATAGGCACAGGAAGGAGGCCTGGGATTATCAGCGGAACCTTTTAGCCAAATCTTCCAGCCTCTCTGCATTTCATGTCTTCATCAGTAAACATTGTTCATTACTGTGAAATCTCTTCCCATGCAATCTGTAGCCTCCTCATGGTCACAAATGGCTGCCAAGGCTCCAACCATCCCATTTACATTCATGGTCCTCTTCCAAAGTCCACTTTAGAATAACAATCTCTTCTTCCTGGGAGGCGATGTCAGCAACTCAGAATGCTCACCAGCCAATGTCCCCGCAGGGCCCTGGGGCAGTGGGGCATGTGGGGTCATAGTGCCTGGAGTGCATGGCAGGGTTGCCTGGGCTTGATTGTACCAGGGCCACCACCGCTGTCCTCATGCTATTTCTTTATGGTCTGTTTAGAGAGCTAACAAAGAACAGTACAACAAAGGCTTTGGGATGTTGTTTGGACTTCAGTTTTTCCTTCATAGTAAAAAATACCATGTTTAGACTGTTCCTAATGTGCAATGCTACTATCTAGGCGTGTACAAGAAAGATCTAATAAACAATTTTTACTCAAATATAAAAATCAACAACTAAAACCAGAGAGGAACAAATTTATGTTTTCTACCAACTTCTCAGAATCAGCCACCATTTATGATGATCCACACAAACGCCTTTGCGTAATCAATGAAACACAGATAGACATTCCTCTGGTATTCCCTGCTTTCAGCCAAGATCCATCTAACATCAGCTACAATTATCTCTAATACCACGACCCCTTCTAAACCCAGCCTGGACTTCTGG
>NW_006399836.1:3569551-3571610 GCF_000299155.1 Elephantulus edwardii | reverse complement strand
GCACTGCAATCCCAGAGGTATATGGTTCAAATCCACCAGATGCTCTGCTGGAAAAGGAGGGGCAATCTCCTCTCCTCCTGTACCAGTCAGATCTGATTTGACGGTACACGTGCAAAAAATAATAAAGTTTAAAAAAAATTTTAAAAAAGCACAAATGGTGACTATATACGTGAACGTCACCTAATAGACTACACAAGAATCAGAATGGCTATATTTGTGGAAATAATCATTGGAGAAGCTCAATATCAGCAGTCAAAATCAGGCTCGGTGATGATTATGGAACAAAGCATCAATTATTATGTAAAAGTTGAAAGTGAAGCTGAAGAAAATAAAAAAAAGTCCACAAGAAACAAAATACACCCTTGTGTCTATTCCACCTGAATTTGCAAACCATCTCAAGAATAGGTTAGAGGCACTGAATACTAATGATTGAAGACTAGATGTACTATAGGATGACATCAGGGATATCATCCAGGAAGAAAGCAAAAGGTCATTGCAAAAACAGGAAAAAAGAAAAGACCAAAATGGATTTCATGTAAGACTAAAAATTTTAAAAGCCAAAACAATGGGAAGATATGGTAAAGTGAAAGAGTTGAACAGATATCAAAGGACAGTTTAAGAAAAGAATAGAAAGTATTATAGCAAAATGTGTAAAAATCTGGAGTTAGAAAATAAAAAAGAGAGGATTTAGCTCAGAATTCCTCTAGGTGAAAGAACTGAAAAAACAATTCAAGCCTTGATTTGCAATAGTGAAGGATGCTATGGGCAAATATTGAATGACTCAGGAAGAAAAGATAGAGGAAGTGCACAGACATCATACTAAAAATAATTAAATAAATCAATACAAATGTCAGACACAACCATTTCTGGTAGTAGCATATGATCAGGAAGCAATGGTAATATAGAAAGAAGTTCAAGTTGCACTGAAGGCATTGACAAAAAATAGAGTCCCAGGAATTGATGGGGTAACAATTGAGGTGTTTCAACAAATAAATTCAGCCCTGGATGTGCTCACCATTTTATGCCAGGAAATATGGAAGACAGCTACCTAGCCAACTGACTAGGAAGAGAGCCATCTTGGTTTCCATTCCTAAGAAAGGTAATCCTGGCCTCTGGGAAGAATGCCCCAGCCCCGGGGAGGGGGTCAGTGGGGAGCCACCTGGCCCCTGGGGAGAGATGCCAGGCCCCTGAGGAGAGTCACCTGTCAGAGGAGAGCCGCCCAGCCCCTGGGGAGAGCTGCCTGGTGTTTATGGGGAACTTTATCCAAGCCACTTTCCTCCAACCCTTCCTCCAGTACACCTGTAAGTAACATCTCTAAAGTCCTTTTCTTTGTAACTCACAAATTTTTTCTCTCTAGGTTTGCGCCCTTTCTTTAGGTAACCTGAACACTGAGTCTTGTTCCAGAACCAGAACCCTGAGCCCTGTTCCAGAGACAAAAGGGAAATATAATTGCCAGCTACGAAAGCAAAGGTGGATGGAGCCTCAAAGATCAGCCAGCCATGCCCTGGACTCACCCACACAGACATCCTGCAGTCCAGAGGGATTGCTGGGTTTGAAGACTGATGACTCTAAGATCAGCTGGCAGTATGGCAGGCCGCTGACTCAAGTTTTTAAAACAACAAACAAACAATACAACACAATATCTGGGAACAATAATGTGGAACAGTAGGAATTGAGGAATGAATACATGAAACACAATCCAATGTATAAACAATACCCAATGTATACAACTTTTGTATATAAACCAATATAATTTTTTAAAACAAACAAACAAACCAAAAACTACCCACAAAACCAAACAGAGATGGCATGCGGGACACAGGACCCAACTGAGCAAAGAGCTAGAAAATGTGGTCAGAGATTCCACGTATATTTGATGCAGATCACAGCATTGCAGAGCCTGCCCTGAGCTGTGACCCGATTGAGGTGTCACATTCCATGCTAGTACTATTTTACTGAAACAGGTCTGATCACATCTGGGGTTTTTTTTGAGTTGTTTTCGCTATTCTAGCTCTTTTTCTTTTCCATAGAAAATGTTCACAGCTTCAGTTTGCTCGGC
>NW_006399836.1:3559242-3569287 GCF_000299155.1 Elephantulus edwardii | reverse complement strand
GTCCTCCCTAGTCATTGTCCAACTCTCTGATGCATAACAAGTGATTGCAAAGACCATGGCCTGTATCAGACGCACCTTAGTCTCCAGAGTTTTTGGAAGAGATTATGACAAAGCGGGAAGAGTTGTTAGTGGCCCCTGCAGGCATCACATTAAAGGAAGCAAATGAAATTCTCCAATGAAGCAAAACGGGAAAGCTGCCCATTGTAAAGGAAGATGACGAACTGGTGGCCATCATTGCCCGGACAGACCTGAAGAAGAATTGAGATTATCTCCTGGCTTCCAAAGATGCAAAGAAGCAATTGCTGTGTGGAGCAGCCACACATGAAGATGACAAGTACCGGTTGGATTGGTGTGGACGTTGTGGTTCTTTCTGGACTCTTCCCAGGGAAATTCCATCTTCCAGATCAACATGATCAAGTACATCAAAGAAAAATACCCCAATCTCCAGGTTATTGGAGGCAGTGTGGTAACTGCTGCTCAGGCCAAAAACCTCATTGACGCAGGTGTGGATGCCTTGCGGGTGAGCATGGGCATTGGCTCCATGTGCATCACCCAGGAAGTGCTGGCCTATGGGCGGCCTCAGGCAACAGCTGTGCTTTGGTGTCCCCGTAATTGCTGATGGAGGCATACAAATGTGGGGCCACATTGCCAAAGCCTTGGCCCTTGGGGCCTCCACAGTCATGATGGGCTCCCTTCTGGCTGCTACTACTGAGGCCCCTGGTGAATACTTCCCTGATGGGATCAGGTTGAAGAAATACCGTGTCATGGGTTCTCTTGAGGCCATGGACAAACATCTCAGCAGCCAGAACCGCTATTTCAGTGAGGTTGACACAATCAAAGTGGCTCAGGGGGTGTCTGGAGCTGTACAGGACAAAGGATCCATCCACAAATTTATCCCATACCTGATTGCGTGCATCCAGCACTCCTGTCAGGACATTGGTGCCAAAAAGTCTGACCCAAGTCCGAGCGATAATGTACTCTGGGGAACTCAAATTGGAAAAGAGAACTTCCTCAGCTCAGGTAGAAAGTGGTGTCCACAGCCTCCATTTGTATGAGAAGCGGCTTTTTTTGATCTAGCAATCCTCCCGTTCGTTTTTCAATAAAATTGGGGAGAAAAAAAATTGCTCGTCAGTACTTTGGAGAGGTCCCCCGTAAGCACATAAAAAATAATATTTTTTTTTAAAAAAAACACTGCTTATTGAGCGAGTTAACTTTGAGCAATTACTAACGACAACATAACTGAAAGGATTTCATAAACTGAAAACCTCTATTGCATACTAGTTTAGTATCTAGTTTTCCAAGGTCCAGATAGATACTTTTACAAGGAGGGCAAACTTAGGATAAGTAGATACTTTTACAGGAGGAGGAAATTACTTTCCAGGGTTTTCCAGTCGTTGCAGGCTCCCTGCCTATCCTCATCCTTCAAAATCTAGCCATTTAGTAAACAACAACAACAAAAAACAAACCCAGCCATTTTCAAAGCGAAGTTCCAGGCCTCTCCCCTAGGCCTGGCGCAATGGAAGGACAGGGAGATAACCCAACCGGACTAGCCTAAGTGCTTAATGATGGGAGTTAGGTTTCCACGGCCTCGGGTGTTTCTCTCTTTGGGGTCCTCCGCCGCACTGCGGGTGCAACGACCTCGGCATGTCCAGAGGGCTTGTCCAAGCCCAGTGCTAAAGCTCTGGATGTGAGACGGAGCGCGAAGGTCCTGTTACTGCCAACCCCCTGCTCTAGAATCTATGGGTACCCCGCGCCCCAAGGCCTCCCTCCTACATGACTACCACTGACTCCCCCAAACGGGACCGCCGGCAGAGGTGACAGCACAAGCTCGCCAGGTGAGGCCGGCGCGCATGCGCGCAGCTCCAGCCTCCGGGCCAGGTGCTGCGGATGCACGCGGGAGCGGACACGAGCGGGCGCGCGGGTGCGGGCAGCGCAGCCGAGGGTTGGTGCTTTGCGCTGGTCACGTGGCCGCTGGTTCACATGACAGGAGGCCCAGCCGTTGATTCTTCGCCACTCCTGGACGAGCAGGGCTAGTGAGTGCTGCCGGTTGTTACCATTCGGGTTTTGCAGTTGAGGTCTGCAGAGATTGGCTCAGCTTTATTGGACGCAGTTTCAAGCCAGTCAGTAAAGAGTTAGCTCCGAAGCTGCCTGATACGGGGCAAAACCCCATTATTGTTTTTAAGTGCGGTCGAGTCGACTATGACTCACAGGGACCCTATAAACAATAGCTCTGAACCATGCTCTATCTTGAGCCAATCTCACTGTCTCTGACACACCTGTCTCCATTGCCATAGTCATTGTCAATGCATTTCGTCCAGGGTCTTCCTCTCTTGCGCTGACCCTCTACCATTCCAAGCATGATGTCCTTCTCCAAGGACTGGTCCCCCTGGCAACATGCTCAAAGAATGTGGGTAAGACTGCATTTCAAAATCTTTGCCTCTGACGAGCATACCTGGCTTCACCCTTTCCAGGACAGACCTGTTTGTTCTCTTGGCAGTCGATGGTATGTTCAGTACTCTTCTCCAGCACCACAACTCAAAGACATCCATTCTTCTGTCATCTTTAGTCATAGTCCAGCTATGTATAGAAAGAAATTGAGAAAACCCTGGTCTGGATCAGGTGCCCCTTAACCTTCTGACTGACATCACTGCTCTTTAGCACTTTGGAGAGGTAACTGATAGCAGACTCATCTTTTGATTTCCTGATTGCTGGTGCCAAGAGGGTTGATTGTGGATCTGAGCAAGATGAAATTGTTGACAACCTCAGTTTCTTCTCCATCAATCATGATGCTGCCAATTAGCCCAGTGATGAAAATCTTTGTTTTCTTGAAGTTGAGATACAATCTATACTGAAAACTGCAGTACTTGACTTTCTGCAGCAAATGCTTTAAGTCCTCATCAGATTTGGCTGTTGTGGGGCAAAAACGGCATTAGTCTTTATATTGTATTGAAATGGAGCCTCTAAGGTGGCAGGAACTATGCAGTTTTCCCATTTACTCTCTTATCCATAGTGCCTATCACATTACAGTGGCCAGGCAGCAAATTATTTGAATGAATAGACCTTCCCTAACTTTGGCCAAAGACTGAAAAACAGTTGAGGTAGACCATGCAAAACGGGGTAGCAAAGAAAAGATCACCCCGCCTGCTAGTTAGGAATGCAGGAGAGTTAACACAATCTAATTTATTTTTTCAAAATAATTCCTGTGTAGAGAATTAAAAGACTGGGATAAGGATGGAGACCAGAAAGGCAGCTTCAATGGGATACAGAGGGGAGGAAACGGTAGTCTGGATTAAAAATGTCATAATGTGTTGCAATTGACTCTACAGATAAGGATTTTGGGTTTTAGGTTGATATTAGATAGATGTCATTGAGTTGAGTTCCAACTCCATGATCCTATACAAAACATTGTTTGGTCCTGAGCCATCCTTACAAAGTGCCAACAAAGGGAACCCTAGTGGCATCATAATTAAGCATATAGTGTCTAACTCAAAGTTCAGCAATCCCAACCTACCCAATGCTCCATGGGGAAAAGATGTAGTTGGCTTGGAAACCTTATGAATCTGTCCTACCTTGTCCTATGGGTTCACTATGAATCAAAATCAACTGAGTGGCAATGTTGTTTGGTTTTTAAAGTTGAAACAACAGAGAGTATAGAAATAGGAATGCCTGCATCAAAAAGACAATGATTCTCACCACTAGGCCAATTGGCAGCTCCATGATGGATGGAGAAGAGATTGAGGTTAACAGTTACAGCTTGCTCAGCTCCACAGTCAACACTCTTGGCACCAGGAGTCAGGAAATCAAAAGACAAATTGCAGTTGGTAAATCTGCTGTCAGGGACCTTTCCAGAGTACTGAGAAGCAACAATGTCAGTCTAGAGACTAAGGTGCCTGATTCCATCCAGGGTCTTCACAATTACTTACTATCCGTCAGAGAGCTGGATAATGACTAGGAATGACAGAAGAAGAATTGATGCCTTTGAGTTGTGGTACTGAAGAATATTCTTGAACATACAGTGGACTGTCAAGAAAACAAATAGGTCTGTCTTTGAGAGGGTGAAACCAAGTTTCTCCTTGGAGGCTAGGATTCTGATGCTCTGTCTCACATACTTTGGGCATGTATCCAGGAGGGACCAGCTCTTGGAGAAGGACATCATGCTCAGAGAGTGGAGGGACAATGCAGGAGAGGAAGACCCTATATGAGATCAATTGATTTGGTAACTGAGGCAATTACGTGTACTGGAGTTAGTAAAACTCGCTCAGGATAGGGCAGGCTTCAGAGCTGTTGTACATAGGGTCCGTATGAGTCACAGATGACTCAAACAGGTAACAACAACAACATGAAATGTTCAATGCTCTTCTCCAACAAACACCACAACTCAAAGGCATCAGTTCTTCTGTCATCCTAATTGTCCAGGTTTCAGATGCATATCAAGTGATCTGAAAAACAGATTACGTGCACCTATTACCTATCCGCTGTAGTGTTGGCAGCAAACTGTCTGCATGCTGGCAGAGAACAGCAAATGAGATTCCAGGCTAGCCATGTTTCTAGATTAATTTGTAGAACTAATATGGTAGAGAAAAATGTCACTGCTAGTGCCTTTCTTTGGCAGAAATTGTTCAGATGACCATGCTATTCTAAGGGAAACAAATTGCCAGTTATTTGTGCATTTCCACTTCTCTGGTACAAGTGAATATTTTGCTCAGGTATTATGAGATGGAGTTGTTTGAACACTGCTTTATTTGTTGTTGTTGCTGCTGGTAGGTAGGTCCTGTGAACTTGGCTCTGACTCATAATGACCTTATGTACAATAAAACAAGACTCTGCCTGATTCTAAACCATCATCTGTCTTTGCTTGAGCACACTGTTGCATCCACTTCATTTATCCACCGTCTTGAGGATCTTCTTTTCTTTTGCTGACTCTGCTTTTCCAAACATCATATTCTTCTCCAAAAACCAGCACCTCCTAATATATATATGAGTATGTGAGATAAATCCAGAGTATATGAGATAAAGTTGGTCTCAGAAGAAGTTTATGATGCCTTTGAAATAGCTGACAGTTTAAATCTGTCTGCAGCCATTAGAGAAGGTGATTACACCACGGGATAGATAAAAACTACCCAAAATGAAATGGTGATTCCCAATTCTTTAAGAATGCAGGGAAGAACTTGCTGGGTGCACTTATTTAACTGTGCGCTTGTTTACTTCTTTCTTATTATAGATTGTTTTACTATCATTCTGTCCTTACATGTCAGGTCCTAATATTTGCAATGACTGTACCTCTCACTAGTTGTGCAGCCAGTTACTTATCCTCTTTGAAGCTCAATTTCTGGATCTATGAAATAGAGGTAATTCGTACCTCGAATAGTTACTGAGATTAATTACCGTGCCTAGCTCAGCAAACCCAGAGTTTGCACAATTTAGGAATTTAAACTCTAGATTCCTTATTTTTGTATATTGTTTCCTTTCCTAATTAAGCCGTTTCTCATTACTGCCCTTGCTATTCTCACTGCCTGGAACATCTTCTTGAGGTAATGACATTGTTTATGTCTCTGTGTAATAAGAGAAGACCCTTCTGGGAGCTCTGGTGGCCTAGTGGCAAGGAGCTGCAACTACAATCCCAGGGGCGGGAGGTTTGAATCCACCAGATGCTCTGCCGGGGAAGGAGGGACAATCTCCTCCTGTACCAGTCAGATCTGATTTGACGGTACACTCACACAAAAATAATAAATTTTTTTTAAAAAAGAGAAGACCCTTCTTAGGAAATAGATATAATCCAGAAGGGCCTTCCAGTGAACTTTGTTTAAAATTACTACTCCCTGATCACTCTATCAAACAATATTTCTAATATCACATTCAAGCAAAGTCTTACTGAAGATTATCCCTAAATGACTAGGACAGCACATTTACAAAAAACTGCCAGAAATACAAGCTGGGTCTAGAGGAGGCCATAGCACTAAGTATTTCATTGCTGATGTCAGATGGATCTTGGCTAAAAGCAGAGAGTACCAGAAGGATGTCTGTGTTTTCTCAACTAGGTAAAGGCACTAGATAGTGTGGGCCACAGTTTTGGCCAACACTGAGTATAATAGGAATCTCAAGACACTTAAGTATGCTCATGTGAAGCCTACACCTAGACCAGGAAGCTATTGTTCCAACAGAGCAAGTGAACACTGCATGGTTCAAAATCAAGAAAGGAGTGCATCAGGAGTGTAGCCTTTCTCCATTGTTGTTATGTGCCGTCGAGACGCTTGTGACTCATAGCAACCCTATGTACAACAGCCCTAAACCCTGCTGTATCCTGTGCCAATTGCATTGCCTCTACACACCCATCCCGATTACCTCAGTCACTGAATCACTCCACGTCATAGAGGGTCTTCCCCTCCTGCGCTTTCCCTCCACCCTCCCAAGCACGATGTCCCTCTCTCCAAAGACCTGTCCTGCCTTACAACATGTCCAATGTATGTCAGACGAAGCCCCAGAATCCTTGCCTCCAAGGAGTTGCTTGGTTTAACCCTCTCCAGGATGAATCTGTTTGTTTTCTTGGCAGTCCATGGTGCATTCAATACTCTTCTCCAGCACCACAGCTCAAAGATACCAATTCTCTTTCTATCTTCCCTAGTCATTGTCCAACTCTCTGATATACTTTTTTAAAACTTATTATTGTAAAAATAGAGGGATTACTCCTAAAACATATATGGAGATCCAAAGAGGAAAGGAGTGGGAGTAGAGGTTTGAGGATGGGTAGAGATGAAATCACAGGGTTGCCCAAATTGGGTGGAGTGAGTGGGTAAAAGGAAAGGGAAAAAATGTGGTGGGGACCAGAAAAGACAGGGCAATGGTGAGCATAGTCCAATGGTGATCTTTTTTTTACAAAGAGTTTGTCTTTTTTATTTGTGTATTTTCCCTTTGGGAATAGGAACACCAACTCTCTGGCTGCTTCATGCTGAACAGCGGCATTGAGATGAAAGGGAAAGGGAAATCCACTTTAACACTTTACACGTGGTTTTGAGTTGAAGCTGCATGTTTTCTTGTTCAGTCCGAAGATATTTTCATGATGTTTTATGCCTTCTTTTTTTTTTTGTTTTCTGCCTTCTGAACAGCAAGGTTTTAGTGTAGGGGAGTCCAGTGAGAGCAGGTGCCTGAACTTTGAGGCTCCATCCACCTTCACTTCCTTGGCTGGCAGATATAGTTCCCCTTTGACTCTGGAACTGGGCTCAGGGTTCAGGTTCTGAACCAAGACTCAGTGTCAAGATTACTTATAGGAAAGGGAGCAAACCTAGAGAGAATGGACTTGTGAGTTAAAAAGAAAAGGGCATTGGAGATGTTACTCACAGGTAGAGGATCTGCAGGAAAGTGGTTTAGATAAAGTTCCTCATACACATCAGGCTCTTCCCAAGTGCTGGGTGGCTTTCTCCAGGGGCCAGATGGCTCTTCCCAGATGCTAGGTGGTGGCTCTCCCTGAGGGCTGTACAGTTACCCCCAACCAGGGCTCTTTTGAGGTCCAGAACTTACACCTTACCAGGCACTGGGGCCAGGGACAGCACTTCCAGCTCTAGCACTGCCATCATTGCCCTCTTCCTCTCTGTCAAGTGGTCTAATCGTAACTTGAAGTAGTTATTATTACCTTTCCCATCCACAAATGGAGAAGAGGAAGAGTTGTGATCAGACTTGCTCAAGGTTGCAAAGTAACAAAAAAGGCAGTAGAACAAGGACTCAAACCAAGGTTGTCTGAAGACTGGTTGTGAGGTGGCGAGCTCTGTGTGATTCTTGGGATGGCCATCTTTTGTCTTCCTTTGCAAATTTTGCTAAAGTTTATTTTTAAATGGCTAGAAGTTCAAAACAACTATGAGATATCATCTCACCCCAGTAAGAATAGCAAAATTTAACAGAACAGCAAGCGAAAAATTCTGGCGAGGTTGTGAAGAAACTGGAACACTTATTCAGTGTTGGTGGGAGTGTAAAATGGTACAACCACTGTGGAAAGTGGTATGGCACTTTCTCAAAAAGTTGCAAATAGAGAAACCATTGACCCAGCAATCCCACTACTGGGAATATACCCTAAAAAGACCATAATTGACATCCAAGCAGATATATGCACACCCATGTTTATCGTGGCTTTGTTCAAAATAGCAAGGAGTTGTAAACAACCTAAGTGCCCATCAACAAATGAATGGATAGAGAAGCTCTGGTATATTCACACAATGGAATACTATGCTGTATTGAAAAACAAGGAACTCACGCAATATTATTCAAAATGGATGACCCTGGAGGACATTATACTGAGTGAAATATCTCAGTCACGAAAGGACTGACCATAATCCCCATACCTGGAGCAGTGGCTCAGCCCTCCCCCCGAGATCTATTCTTTTTTTTTTTTTTAGTGGTGAGAAAAATTTGTATTTAGAATTAGCCCACTGGACTCAGTTTAAATGATCCCAATTTTGTTGGCAACATCCAAAGCATCATAGTCAGGAGCAAGTCGAATGTAGGCCTTCTTCTCTCCATCAGGCCTAATCAAAGTGTTGACCTTGGCCACATCAATGTCATAGGGCTTCTTTACAGCTTGCTTAATTTGGTGCTTATTGGCCTTGACATCCACAATGAACACAACTGTGTTGTTATCTTCTACCTTCTTCATAGCTGACTCAGTGGTCAGGGGAAACTTGATGATGGCAGAGTGGTCAAGCTTGTTTCTCCTGGGGGTATTTGGGCTGCCTTCAGAGTCTCAGCGTCTTAGGCCGCCAGAAGGTGGGTGACGTGCGGATCTTTTTTTTTTTTGGCTGTGGATGCCCTTCAGGACGCCTTCTTGGCCTTTAATGCCTTTGCTTTGGCTTCAGTTTTGGGAGGGGCAGGGGCTTCTTTCTTGGCTTTCAGCGCCATCTTCGTAGAAAAGCCCAAATCTATTCTTGAGATGATTTTTAAGCGTAGGTTAGATAGGTTCAGGGTTATGTTTTTGGGTTTGTTGATATGTTTTCATTTTCTTCAATTTTAATTTGCACGTGAGTAATTGATAATCTGTTCCACAGTCAGCGCCAGGCCATGCTTTGACTACTGATAGTGAGCTTCATCGACTCTTTCCACAGAGGAGTCAATCTGATTCTTTTGTAGCCTATCAGGTGAGATTCCTGTGTATCGTTGCCATTTTATGGCTTTTTTTTTTCCAAGTACTATTTTTCTTTTATACTGGTTTACTTACAAAGTTCTTATACATTGTCTTTTGGGTCTTTTTTTGTTTGTGTGTATCGTTTTTCACACCCGACCTTTTCACTTACCTTTACCGACCCCTCCCACCCACTAAATTGTGCGACCCTGGGATTAAGACACACACACCCCATCCTCATCCCTCTGTTCCCCTCCCTGCCTTGGATCTTTGGCCATTTATGACTTTCTAAAAATGGTATTTGCACTGAATAAATCCCTGATTGTACAAAATTCTGTCATGTGATCTCCAGCCTCATTTCTGTCACCAAGTCTGTATTTTTTCAACTTCCAATCTTGGTTTTCAACTCTTATATTTCAGTTACCAATTTTTTTTTCAAATTTATTATTGATTTCAATGAAAATTTACAGAGACTTTGGGTTTCCATTCATTCATTGTTGCACTTTTCTCCCCTGCCAACCCTCTCCCCTAGTACACCACCCTCTTGGAAAATTAAAGAATTCTTTCATTGTTTTACAAACCCTCCCCTAGGTCCACTCCATTATGCAGCCTTCGCTCTGGACTCCTGTCATGACAAAAATACCTAATCACATATCCCCTTTTTAAAAAATTTTTATTATTTTGTGTGTGTGTACCATCACACATATCCCTTTTAAACAGTTTTCTCCCTCATCTGTTTCAATGCAGTATACATTATTGAACCCATCTTTCTCCATCTCTCCCCAACCCCAAGTTCAGTCCTCTTTTACAACAGTGACGCTATGCAGCATTTGTCCTTTTGTGACAGAGATACTTCACTCAGCATAATGTCCTCCAGGGTCACCCATTTTGAATAATATTGCATGAGTTCCTTGTTTTTCAATGCAGCATAGTATTCCATTG
>NW_006399836.1:3556808-3558950 GCF_000299155.1 Elephantulus edwardii | reverse complement strand
TTACTGGGGTGAGATGATATCTCATAGTTGTTTTAATTTGCATCTCTCTTAGAGCTAGGGATTTTGAACATTTTTCATGTGATTGTTAGTCATCTGAATGTCTTCTTCGGTGAAGTGTCTGTTCATATCCTGTGCCCATTTTTCTATTGGATTATTTACCTTTATCTTGTTGTGGTGCTCAAGTATTTTATTAATTCTGGATATAAATCCCTTATCTGACATGTCATTACCAAATACTTTTTCCCAGGCCATGGCTTCCCATTTTACCCTGTTGGAGAAGTTTTTGGATGTGCAACCTGTTACCAACTTCTTATGTTCAAATTTTCATTTTACAACCCTCCCCAATGATTTAAAATGCATTCCGGATGTTTTAATATGTGTTATATGTCTTCGAGTTGGAATATACTCATAGTTGACCCTCCATTGGGTTTTCAGAGGCTGCTAATAGCAAGGGAGGAAATTTTCCATCTTTCTCCCCTCATTTCTATGTTCTTCCCCCCCCCCCAATATCACTGTCCCTGCTATGGGCTATTGAGTCAGACCCAACCCATAGCTGATCCTTAGGGATTTTCAGAGGCTGTAATAGCAATGGAGGGGGTTGCCTATCTTTGTTCCACAGGGCAGCCGGTGTATTTGAACTCTGTGCCTTTGGGTTGACAGTGCACCTCTTTACCATTAGGCCACCTGAGATCCTTCCTGGTGATAATTCTAGAGATATATCCTGAAGAAATAAGGGTTGCAACACAAATTAACATGCTCAAACTCAAGCTTATTGGAACATTATTTACAATAGTAAAGAGTAGGAACCAAACCAAATGGCTGAGAAAACTCTAGCACTTTCACACTAATGAGTATTGTTGTTATTGCGATGTGCAGTTGAGTTCATTACAATTAATAGTGACCCTAAGAACAACACATCTGAACCTTGCTCAATCCTACATCATCCTTTTGATTTCCAATGTGCTCAAGCCCTTTGTTATGGTTGCTGTCTATCCATTTTGGTAATGGTCTTCCTCTCTTTCTCTGGCCCTCTAATTTTCCCAGCATGATGTCTCTTTCTATCAACAAGCTTCTCTTAGCAACATATCCAAACTAAACTAGATCAACTTTTATCATTCTTACTTCCAAGGAGCACCCCAGCTGCACTTACTCCAAGACAGACTTGTTTGTTCTTTTGGCAGTCCATTCAATACTCTTCTCCAACACTACAGCTTGAAAGTAATCAGTTCTTTTGTCATCCTCACTTTCAGATGCCTAAGAAGGAACTGAAAAGAACATAGCTTGGATCAGGTGTACCTTAGTCTTTAAACTGACATCCTTGCTCTTTTGAACTTTAGAGCGGTCTTTGACAGCAGATTTTCCCAATGTGGTATGTCTTTTGATTTCTTGACTGCTACTATCTTGAGTGCTGATTACAGATCTAGTAAAATGAAACAGTTGACAATTTCAATATTTTTCTATCATGATGTTGTATATTGGTTCAGTGGTGAGGATTTTTGTATTCTTGATATTTAGATATAATCCATATTGAAGACTAATCTGATCTTCTGTAAGTGCTTTGAGCCTTCTATACATTCTAAAGCAATTATTATCTGAATTATTGTATTATCTGAATAACACAAGCTGTTGAGTCTTCCTCCAATCCTGATGCCACATGCTTCATTTAGTCCAGCTTTTCTAATTATTTGTTCAACATACAGATAGAATAGGTATGGAGAAAGAATATAATGCTAAAGCACACCCTTCCTCATTTAAACCATGCAGTGTTCCCTTCTTCTGTTCATACAACTGCCTATTGGTCTAGACTTCACATGAGAACAGTTCTGATATACTCATTCTTCTCAATATTAGTCATAATTTATTATTATTCACATAGTTTTTAAAATGGGCTATTATATAATTATGCAAAGATTCTCACCACTGGACCAATTGGCAGCATCAGGATGGATGGATGAAGAGATTGAGATTGTACAGAGCTTTAGTTTCCTTGGCTCCATAGTCAACAGTCTTGGCACCAGCAGCCAGGAAATTAAAAGGCGAATTGTCATGGGAAAGTCTGCTGTTAGGGACCTTTCCAAAGTACTGAAGAGCAATGGTGTCTCTCTGGAGACTAAGGTGCGTCTGATACAGGCCATGGTCTTC
>NW_006399836.1:3517122-3555458 GCF_000299155.1 Elephantulus edwardii | reverse complement strand
TGCAACTTGTCTCTTGATTTCCTGGCTGCTTCTACCAAGAGTGTTGACTGTGAAGCCAAGCAAACTAAAACTGCTAACTATCTCAATCTCTTCACCATCCATGCTGATGCTGCCCATTGGCCCAATATTGAATGACATCAAAAGTATCAAAAGGAGATGGAAGGAATACTCAGAGTTACTTAACAGAAAGAATTTAAGTTGACACTGAATCATTTCAGCTTGGTTGAGAACAGTTTGAATGAAAGAAGAAGTCCAGGCTACACTTCAGGCACTGGCAAAAAATAATGCTACAGGATTGAATTTAATACCAACTGAGGTATGCTAGCAAATAGATACAATCTTGGACATGTTCTTTTGTCTATGCCAAGAAATTTGGAAAACAACTCCCTGGCTGACCAACTAGAAGATCTGTGCCCACGGGGGTTGTGGAGGAGAGATGATCCAATAGAATTTATAAAATACTGAACAATATCATGATATCATGACATGTGATAAAATTTTGCTGGAGATTATATAAAAAAAATCAGTGGGTGCAGTACATTGGCAGGGGACTGTGAGTTGCAGGTGATTCAAGGGAATATAACAATAACAACAACCCCAGATAATAGCTACTGAATCAGAATCTACACTATAACAAGAGCACCTTAAACTTCTCACTCAAAAGAATGTATGGGGGTGGAAAAAAAAAACACATCAAAAAAACCCAAAAGAAGGTGTGATTCTATAGGGTTATCATCTTGGCATGGTGTCCAAGTAAACAAAAAACTGACTCACATAATCCCTAAAGCACAGAGTTCAATTATCCATCAGGTTTCCAAGATTATAAATCTTTCCCAGACTCTTTTTCTTTGCAGAGCGTACCAGGTGGGTTTGAACTACTGACCTTGCAATTAGTAGCTCGATACTTTAACAATGACATCACCAGGACTGCCTACTGTACTTGTAGTTGTGATGTGCTTTCAAGTCCAGTCTGTCTCTTTGGGCCCCTATAAAGTATAAACTACATATGCAAACCTTGCTCTATCCTGTATCATTCTCACAATTTCTGAGCCCATTGATACAGTTACTGTATTAATCCATTTTGTTGAGGGTCTTCCTAGAACCTCCTCCTTTACCAGTATGATGGTTTTTCCCAGGGTCTCCTTCCCTCCTGACAACACACAGAAAGTATGTGAGATGAAGTGTCATAATCTTTGCCTCAAAGGAGCTCCCTGGATGCACTTTCTCCAAGCCCGTCTTGTTTGGTTTTTTTGGGAAGTCTATTCAGCTCTCTTATCCAAAATTTCCAAGGCATTCATTTCTTCTTATATCATCTTTATTCATTGTCCAGCTTTCAGATGTAAAGGACGCAACTGAAAATACCATGGCTTGATTTAAACACCGAAGAGAGGACTTTGATATCAGATTTCCCAGTGCAGCACGTCTTCTGATTTGTTGTTGTTGTTGTTGTTAGGTACCTTCGAGTTGAGTACGATCCATAGCAACCCCATGAACAACAGATCTGAACCTTGTACTATCCTATTCCATCCTCACACTTCTGGCGGCAGTTACTGTGTCAATGCAGCTGGTCAAGGGTGGTCTTTTCCTTCACCGACCCTCTGCCTTTCTGAGCATCTGTCCCTCTCCAAGAACAGTCCCCCACCCCAACAATATGCCCGAAGTGTGTGAGGCGAAGCCTCATCATCTTTGCCTCCAAAGAACACTCTGGCTGCACCCTCTCCAAGACATTATTTGTTTTCTTGGCCGTTCATGAGATGTTCAGCGTTCTTCTCCAACACCACAGCTCAAAGGCATCAATTTTTCTTCTGTCATCCTTATTCATCGTCCGGCTCTCAGATACAGAGAGTGATCAGAAAGACCATGGCTTAAATCAGACGCACCTTAGTCCTCAAACTGACATCATTACTTCTCAATAAAGTGGAGAGATCCCTGACTGTAGACTTTCCCAGTGCAATTGTTAGGTGTTGTGTCGAGTACGACCCAGCCCCATAGCGACCCTATGAATAACAGATCTGAACTCTGTCCGATCCTGAGCCATCCTCACACTTCCTGACACCCTCGAGCCCCTGAGGCAGTCATCGCGTCCATCCACCTGGTTTGAGGGTCTTCCTCTCCTTCGCCGTCCCTCCACCCTTCCCAGCATCACGTCCCTCCTCATCTCCTGACCGCTGGTGCCAAGGGTATTGATTCTGGATGCAAGTAAAACGAAATCGTTGACAGACTGAATAGGTATGGAGAAAGAATGCAACGCGGACGTTCACCTTTTCGGATTTTAAACCAGACTGTGCGCCGGGAGCGGGCAGTTTTCACGTCACCACGGCAACCGCCCGCCGGCGAACTCGCACTCCCACAACCGCCCGCGGGCGCCCTCCCCCGGCGGCTTTTCCGCTTCCTGACGCGTGATTGGCCCGCTGCTCGGGGAGTCGGCCAATGAGCTAGCGCGAGGAGAGCGGCGAGGCCAACATGGCCTCTTACAGCGGGTGACGGTTGAAGAAACTGTGTTAGGGTCTCATGGAGAAGCCCCGCGGCGTCGAGGTGAGCGCGGGAGCGCGGGGCGCGAAGGAGCACGGGAACCCCCGAAGCACCTCGCGTTGGGAAACCCTTCTTTTTCGGCTTTTTTAGCCACGCCCGGAGGGGTGGAAGGAGGGAGGATCGGTAAACTGAGGTAGCGGGGCAAAGCCAGGGCCATGAGCGGCCAGGGTCTGGCCGTGTGCTCCCTCCGCGGCGGGGCTGCATGTCGGGCGACTCGCCTGGGAGGACGGACTGGGCCGAGGCCTTGTCCTGCCGTCTCGTGTGGGGGCGGTCGTCGTGTTTGGGGGTCTCGAGGCCCGGTGTGACGTGGAGGGTGGAGAGCGCGTCCTGGTGCGTGGTCACGTGCGCTCGCGCCCCTCGGACGCAGAGCGATTGTTATGGTTCCTTCTCGCGGCGGAAGCCGCGGCTTAGGGCCTGGGTGCCGCTCCCGCCAGGGCTCTCCGCTGGAAGGTGCGGGACCTGGGCAGACGTCTGTCCTGCTCCTACACTCTGCCTCCCCCGCTCCTGCAACCTGGAACCCTCCCACCTGTCATCGCCGACCCTCGCAATCCCCTTTTCTCCCCCATTTACCCTCCCAGCCGCTGCGGAGAGAAGGTAGAAAAGCGCACAAAGTCTACAGGGTCAGGGTGCAGGGGAAGAATGTCTGCGCATAGGCAGCGCTTCCTTCTTTCCAAAGAAGGCTTGTTCTGTCTGCACTGATGGAGAATCTTGGAGCGCAAGGTTCAACAAGTGGCTTGTGTGAAATCATCATTAAGGAGTAGGAGGACCCGAAACCACTTCGAAGCAGTTCTGATTCGAGAGCCTGTTTTTCTCAAAACCCGATACATTACTCTTTAAAATGAACTGTGTTAAGAAATAGCTTTTTTAGGGCGCTCTGGTGGCAAGAAGCTGCACTGCAATCCCAGAGGTGCGCGGTTCGAATCCACCAGATGCTCTGCTGGAGAGGAAGGGACAGTCTCATACCGGTCAGAGCCAGGGGAAAAAAAAAAATTAAAAATGTAAAAAAAAGGTTGGGTTTTTGTGTTTGTGTGTGTGTTTTGTTTGTTTTTGGACAGAGCCACTAGTGATGATTGCCAGTGTTTATTGGATTTGTGCACATCGGTTTTCTGAGTGCTCTACCTCTATGAGTCACTCACTCATCTCCCTCAAGTCCTGCAAAATGGGCTCTGTTATCCTCATTCACAGATCTTGAAATTCCAGCAGTGAGATTGACTTGCGGCAGGTCTAATGTGTTTTATCAGATAGTTCCCTACTCAGAGCCACCTCATGTATTACAAGCTAGAACTGCCCCATTGTTCATATGGTGTTCGACTGAGTTGGAACCAACCCATCCCTGACCATCCAGTGGGTTTTTAGAGGCAGTTAACCCCACAGAAGGAGAGAACAGATAGCTAGGCCAGGGCCATTCCCCTACTCCCCAAGCTGCTGGTAGGCTTGAACTACTGACCTTTTGGTTAGCAGCAAAGCCGTTAGCCACTGTGCCACCAGAACTCATTTAGTAAGCAGGGAGATAGTATTGAGCCCAAATGGTTCACTTTGTTGGATCTTTTCACCTGGATCATAGGTAGCTCAGTCTGAAGTATCTAAGTTACATCTCAGTTACTCCCATGAGTCAGTTAGTTAAGAAAACTGAGACCCAGAGAGATCAGGCGATTTTCCCAAGGACTCATGGCTAGTTAGGACCAGAGCCAGCTAGCTCTAGAACTTTGGTACCTACCACTGTTCTATGGCTTTCTGTGTGTCATTTGCCAGACAATCCCTGGTGTCGTCTAGATCCCAGATGAATTGCTGTCCTCTGAGTTAAACTTGGAGTTGAGATTCTGTTGGTGTGCATAAACTAATGGAGAAGAATGAATTTGTAAGCTATACCTTCTTCACGAGGTATCTTCCAGAGGGTATTTTCACAGGATTGTTTTCTATTTGAACCACGTTAAAATGTTATCATTTGTAAAACTGCTGCAGGCTCTTCATCTACTTTGTACCCTCTTCATAGGAGCCTTGCGGTACAAAGGCTAAGCACAGGAGCTCAGCAGTTTGAACCCACCAGCCACTCCACAAGGGAGGAAGAGGTGGCAGATTGCTTCTGTAGGTTACAGCTTTGCAAATCCAATATAGCAAATCAATTCAGGCCTATAGAGTAACTGGGAATCAGCTCAGCAGCAGTGGGCTTGATGTTTTGCAGTTTTATGAAGTTCTGTTGAGTAATGGAGAAATATGGTACAAAGAAGACTAATGGGCCTGTTGTTATGTGCTGTTGAGTCTCTTGAAACTCATAGTGACCCTGTGTACGGCAGCTCTGAACCCTGCTCTATCCTGAGCTAAATTATTGTCTTTAACACACATACCCCCATTACCCTAGTCACTGAGTCAGTCCATCTCATAGATGGTGTGCAAAAGGGATTCCAGAAGTGTCTTATTTGACAAGGGACTAGGATGGGGCCTAAGAACAGACTCGCAGCAGCCTTTCCTCTTCACACACTAAGCTAGCTGTGATTCATTCCCCTGCCTGCTTTGTTCATCCTTCTACCAGGAGACTCCATCTTCAGAACCTATGGAGGAAGAAGAGGAAGATGAGTTGGAGCTCTTCGGTGGCTATGACAGTTTCCGAGCTTACAACAGTAGTGTGGGCAGTGAGAGCAGCTCTTACCTGGAGGAGTCCAGTGAAGCAGAAAATGAAGATCGGGAAGCTGGGGAGCTGCCAACCTCCCCTGTACATTTACTCAACCCTACGACTCCCCGCTCTGTGGATGGCAGTGGTTCTGAACCAGGTGTGTGTTCAGAATGTGTCCTGAAGATGGGGAGGACTTAGGAGCTCCTGTTTTGGAAGAATTGGGGGTTTTGGGCCAGGGGGCTATTTGATTTGATGTCTAAGGGAGCTGTAGTGGCCTAGTGGTACGCTACGGTGTAATCTCGAAGGGATGCAATTTGAATCCACCAGCTGCTCCACGTGAGAGAGATGGGCAGTCTCCTCCTAGGTGATTAGCAGCCTTGGAGAACCTCTGGAGGGTCAGCTAAGGGTCCATTCCGATTTGATGGTGCACAGTAACAAGGAGCTCTGAGAGAGACAGAGCCCTCTGAGTTAACGTAAGGTGCAATCTTCTGCTGCAGTCTGATTTCAGAATGTGGCTTCATTTATCGTTTCATTCAACTGATATTTGCTCAGCGCATATTAGGTGCCATTTATTAACATGGTGTTGCTTTGGCATTAATTTGTATGAATAATATTGTTGTTTGGTGCCATTGGATTGACTCCTACTCATAACAGCCCTCCCTACAACAACAGATTGAAACCTTGCCCCATCCAGCGCCATCCTCACAGTTTCTCCTGTGCCTCACCCATTGTCAAGGTCACTGTGTCAATCCATCTCGTTGAGGGTCCTTCTTTCTTTGATGATCCAAGCCTGATGTCCTTTTCCAGGGACTGGCGCCTCCTGACAACACGCCCAAAGTACATGAGATGACGTTTCATTCCCCTTGCTTCTAAGGAGCACTCTGGTTGTACTTCCTCCAAGACAGTTTAAAGAGGGCCTTAACAGCAGCTTTGCTCAATGCAGGACATCATTTGACTTTTGTTAAAAAAAACTGTGGCTTCCATAGTAGTTGATTTTGGATCCTGGTACAATTAAATCATTGACAACTTAAGGTTTTTTCTTCCATTAAGTAGGATATTGAGTCATGATTGATACTTAATCCAAACATTAAGGGTAGCATGAGGATGACCATATCTGACATCTGCTATTTCCATAATGGGGAACTACCCCATCAATAGCATCTACAATACAAAACTAATTCCCATGATATCAGGTGTGTCCCCTGTGCTCCCACACCTAGTTCTACTAATTCCAGTACCAGTCCTGTTGTCCTCCTGGGTCTGAAATCTATCACAGTACTCACACTTCACCGAAACATGATTATGGAATTTATTAGGAAAGTTAATAGGTTACCTACCATTCAGGCTGACAACAGGAGACAATGTCTCAGTCAGGACAGCTTCTAAATTATGTTCACAGGGTACTCTTTAGGCCAGTATTACAAAGCATTATTGTTGTGTTGTTAGGTGCCATCAAGTCGAGTATGACTCATACTATGTTGTTCATTGTATGGACAACAGATTGAATTCTGTCCTGTTCTGTCCCAATCCCACAATATCTGACACCCTCAAGTCCATTGCAGCAGTCACTGTGTCAATCCATCTGATGAATGGTCTTTTCCAAGGAATTGCCTTTCCTAACAACACGTCCAAAGTATATGAAATGAAGCATTGTCATCTTTGCCTCCAGGGAGCACTGTGGGTGTACTTTCTCCAAGAAATATCTGTACTTTTGGCAGTTAGAGTATTCTCTCTAACATCATAGCTTAAAGGCTTCAATTCTTCTGTTATACTTACTCATAGTCTCATTGTCATATGCGTAGCAAGTGAATGGAAAGACCATGGCTTCTTAGTCCTGCCAGTTAAGGCATCAACACCCTAGTCCTCCAGCAAGCTTGAACAAAAGTTCCTAGCTTTGATTCCATGGGACAGCAGTCGTGAGGTCAGTGCTCTCACCTTGGGTCCCTGGTGCTCTGCCGTTGCTGCTTCGGCTCCTGTAGTCTGCAGTCTGAGGGGGGCAGGAGTCTGAGTTCAAAGTGCATACTGCATTCTTTTTTTTTAATTTTTATTTATTTATTTATCCTTTTTTTATGTGTGTACCATCAAATTGGATCTGACTGGTACAGGAGGCGATTGTTCCTCCTTCTTCAGCAGAGCATCTGGTGGATTTGAACCATGCACCTCTGGGATTGCAGTGCAGTTTCCTGCCACTAGGCCACCAGAGCTCGCCGCATACTGCATTCTTTACTTCTTATTTGGTAGTTGATGGTACAGGCAGACACAATTGAGGCAGCTGGATCTGGGTAGAAGCATTCTCCCAGGCAACTGCAAACATCGCAAAGTCAGACTTCTTTATAGGAGCACCAGTGTACAGACTCAGGGAAACAGAGGGTGGCAGTTTGGGTCTTGCCTTCTGGTAGAGTGGAGCCTCAGGATGTATCCTTTTATTTGCATGTTCCCACCTGGCCAGGTGACAAGGCCAAAGACGGTGGCTTAGGAAAGCGTGTGTGTGTGTGTGTGTGTGTGTGTGTGTGTGTGTATACACCATCAAATCAGATCTGACTGGTACAGGAGGAGTTTACCCCTCCTTCTCAGGAGAGCATCTGATGGATTCAAACCATGCACCTCTGGGATTGCAGTGCAGCTTCTTGCCACCAGGCCGCCAGAGCTTTCTGGCTATTTTAGCACCAGGTACACTACAACACATAAACTGAAGGCTGTAGTCTTTGATCTTCAGTAAGTACTTAAATCCTCTTCACTTTCAGCAAGCAAGCTTGTATTATCTGCATAATATAAATTGTTGATTAGTTTTCCTCCAATCCTGGTACCACATTCTTCTTCATATAGTCCAGCACCTCAAATTGTTTAGCATGCAGATTAGTCAATGTAGTGAAAGAATACAATCCTGACATATGCCTTTCATGAATGAATGCTTCTTGGTTCATGTATAGGTTCAGCATGAGCATAATTTTTGGAATTTCCATTCTTCTTATGAAAAAAATTTATTATGATCCAAGCAACAAAAAATCCTTTGGCATAGTCAATAAAAAGTCTATAATATTGCACACCCATGTTTATTAGCAACCCAAATGCCCATCAACAAATGAATGAATAGGGAAGCAGTGATATATTCACACAGTGGAATACTATGCAGCACTGAAAAACAAGGAAGTCATAAAATAGTACACAAAATGGGTGACCCTGGAGAACATTATGCTGAGTGAAATAACACACCCACAGAAGGACAAATACTGCCTAGTGCCACTGTTATAAAATAGAACTGACTTGGGGCTTGGGGAGAGACTAAGAAAAGGGTATAAATAATGAACACTACATTTAAATAGATGAGGGAAAGAACTGTCTAAAAGAAATATATGATTAGGTATTATTTGCATGACAACAGTCCAGAATAAGAGGTGCATAGCAAAGTAGAAGAGGTGGGGGGTGGGGAGGTGGAGCTAGAGAGAGGGAGGAAATTGTGTAACAATGAATCTTTTTAAAGAGAAAATGGAACTTGGGAAGGTAGGGAGGAAAATATACAACAGTGAATGAATAGAATCCAAGTTTTGTGTAAACTTTTGTTAAAATACCAATTTAAAAAAATTTAAAAAGTCTAAATATGCAAGTTAACATCTTTTTGGTATTTTCTGCTTTCAGCCAAGGTCCATCAATAGTGATATCCCTCATTAGTTCCTTCTCTGCTGTATTTTAATAATCTTCAGCAAGATTTTACTTTGCATGTTATTTTACTTGCATGTATTGATCATTTCTAAATTCTGTTGGATTACCATGGGTTTTTGGTTGTTTTTTTTTGGTAATGGCCTCAAATATTGGACGTCTTTGAGTTGATTGGACACTTAACTGTCTTCCACATTTTTTGACGTAGGCACATAAATGTGTCTAGGTTTGCACCTGTTTGCTAAAACACTTCAGTGTTTATTCAGTTCTTGGAGCCTTTGGAAACTCTGGTGGTATAGTCTGTAGGGAGTTGCACTTCTAAGCCAAAAGTTGTGCCTCTCTGCCAATTTGAATCCACCAATGGGTCTGCTTGATGGGCTAATTATGAGTAACTAGATAGTGCTATAAATACATATGATAATGTTTAATTCACTTTTTGTTCTATTCATACTTTTTTGTACAGCATTAAACAAATAGACATCTATTTGTATTTTTAACTTCAAATTAAACTTTTAAATTCTAAAAAAAAAGATTAATTGCATTGAGAAAATCTGCTGGATGCGATCTCTCTCAAGTACTAAGAAGCAGTGATGTCGGTATAGAGACTAAGGTGTGCTTGATCTAGGCCATGGTCTTCTCAGTTACTTGCTATACATCAGAGAGCTGGACGATGAGTAAGGATGACAGAAGAAGAATTGATGCCTTTGAGTTGTGGTGCTGGAGAAGAGTCCTGAACATACCATGAACCACCAAGAAAACAAATAGGCTTGCCTTGTGTCTTAGAGAGGGTGAAACCAAGTTTCTCCTTGGAGGCTAGGATTTTGAAGCTCTGTCTCACATACTTTGGGCATGTTGCCAGGAAGGGCTGGTCCTTGGAGAAGGACATCATACTTGGAAGGGTGGAGGGACAGCGCAGGAGAAGGTGGCCCTGGATGAGATGGATTGCTATTGTAACTGGGGCAGTGAGAGTAGTTGTGTTGGAGTCAGTGAGACTGGCTTGGGACAGGGCAGGCTTCAGAGCTGCTATACATATATGATCACAATGAGTAGCAGGTGACTCAATGGCACATAACACCAACAACCTCCAGATCCCTAATTTTAATCTTACTTGTTGATTATTTGTGTATTTCTGTTTCCTGACTGGTTTCTGGATATTGTTTTCATGTAAGTTAATTTTGATGCCTATTGTTCATTCTCCCCAATGTTGCATTCCATTTCATTTTTTACACCTCTTAGTTTTTCTAGATTCATACTTCATACTTTTTATTTTATTATTGTTTTGTGTGTGTGTACCATCAAATCATATCTGACTGGTACAAGAGGAGATTGCTCCTCCTTTCTCCAGCAGAGCTTCTGGTGGATTCGAACCGTGTACTTCAGGGATTGCAGTGCAGCTTCTTGCCACTAGGCCACCAGAGCTCCCTATACTTCATACTTTTTATGTGCCATTTATTAATGGATGCTGGTTCTTGTTTCTCCTATTTTTGAGTCTTGCCACATCAGCAAATGAAGGACCTTGATTGGGTGAAAGCTTTACTCCATCCATGTTATTAAGGGTGATTGTGCTTCTCATGATAAATGGAGAAAAGATTGAAGTTGTCAGTGATTTCCTTTTACTTGACTCTACACTCAAACCTATGGTAACAGCAATCATGTTAAAAAGACGTGTTATGCTGGGAATAATCTGCTATCAGGAACCTTTTCAATGTGCTAAAGGGCAGTGATATAAATTTAAAGGCAGACGTGAAGACTAAGATGTACCTGATCCAAGCCATGGTATTTACAGTTGCTTCCTGTAAGTCTGACAGTTGGACAGTGACTAAGAATGACAAAAGAATTACTGCCTTTGATTTGTGGTGTTGGAGAATAGTACTGACTAGCCCATGAATTGTCAAAAGAGCAAATAAATCTGTCTTGGAGGAAGTGCTTCCAGGTGCTCCTCCTTAGAGGCAAGAATGGTAAAGCTTTGTCTCAATGCTTAGAGCATGTTCTCAGAAGAGACCCCTTCTTGGAAAAAGCATCTTGCTGGGGAAGGTGGCGGGTCAGAGAAAGAGAAGAAGACCCTCAACAATATGGATTGACATGGGGACTTTGACACTGGGCTTGAGTGTGTCAGAAATGGTGAGGGTGGCACAGGATAGGGTAAAGTTCCAAACTGTTGCTCACAGTGTTGCAGTGAGTGGTCGTTGACTTGATGGCACCTACCACCACCACTTGTGGTTTGAATGCCCTCCTATCTGAGGAGTTCATCTTCCAGGGCTTTATCAGACAGAGTCCTGCTGCTATTCCTTAGGCTTTTCAAGGGCTGGTTATTTCAGAAGTGGATGGACAGTCCTCCTTTTCTGTCTGGCTTAGTCTCCAGGCTCCACTAAAACCTATGAGTGAGGCTGCCAGTTATTGCAAACCAGACACAGAACGAAAGCAGGGACACGAGGAAATGAGTTCTGAAAAGGGGGAAAGGCCAAGGCAGAGGTCCTCTCACAGCATAGCACTGTGAAAAAGGCCCCTTTCTTAGTCTTACGGTTTTTATTTCGTTTCAGCCAATCATCCTAAAAAAGTTCAATCTCTGGAGACTATATTTTCCTTTTACTTAAGTGTTGCCAACATAACAATGGTAAGCTTAATCTTTAAACCAAGAACAAAGCTCAGACACAGCGTCCCCTCGTCCCCTCGGGTGGGAGGCTGGGTGGAAATCTCTGCTTGCAGAGGGCATCCAGTATCTCCTCTGGGGGGCTGGGCAGGATTCTCTGTTTGCAGATTTGCAGAGGGTGCTCAGTCCTGTCTGGACTCTGATCTCAGCTGTGGCCCTGCTGTCACTATGCTGGGGAAACCACAGCCAGTATTTGAAATACCGGTGGCATAGCTTCCAGCATCACAGCAACACATAGGCCACCCCGGATTGACAGACAGATGGTGGAATTTGCGAGAATGGCTCGTGGAGTTCTAGGTCTGGACGTTGAGAAGATAAGACACCAGAAGTGTCTGGAGAAGAGATCAGAAATAGCTTGTGGGTTAGAAGTGGCACAGCTTCCAGTGGCATTCCAAAGACAGTGTGGATTGAAAAAGGTGACTGCGAAGGGAGATACAAACTAAAATGACTTCTGGTAAGAGGGTTGAGGTGAGATAAGAGTGGAAGGTGCCAAGGAGAATCCCCTTGGATCATCTGGAAGCCAGTTGGGAGGCTTGTGCCCGAGTTGAGTGGTGGAGGGGCTGCCCGTGAAAAGGGGCAGGTGAGGTGGTTTGTGACGACACTCCCATTCCTGGTTCCCAGAATCCTCAGAAGAGTAAACTAGTACTCTCTGCCAGTTGAATTTCATTTCTCTTTTCCTTGCTCTCCTGTCCTCTTCTGTCTTCGAATCTTTTCTTTGACTCTTAGGACTTCAGGGCTGGTTGAAAACCATCTAGTCTAGGAGATCTCTCTCGGTTGCATATCATAATCACCTGAGCTTTTCACAAAATACAGGATCCAGCTCCCACCTCAGACCAAGTAATTAGGATCTCTGGCTTGAGCATTGTCTAAATCTCCCCTGTTGAAAACACTGGTCTTAAATACCCTTGGACTCTTGTTTTTTTCTTCACATTTTCCTCTCTCGTGACTTTCCCATCTTCAAGTTGACTGCTATTCACAGTGACTCCTCTAAACAGCAGATCTGAACTCTGCCCTGTCCTGTGTCACCCTCAGCTTATCTAATAAGCATCTCTGATAAGCTCAAGCCCCTTTTTATAGTCAGTGTGTCAGCCTTATCTTGTTGGGGGGGTCTTACTCATTTTCTCTGACCAACCACCTTTCCCAGCACAATGTCCTTTTCCCAGTACTGTCCCCAGTCCCAGACAGACTTGTTCTTGTGTCATTCTTTGAGATAGTTAGGACTCCAACACGACAGTTCAAAGGCATTGATGATACTTCTGTCATCCTTACTCATTGTCCATCTTTGAGATGCATAGAAAGTGATTAAAATTACCATAGGAGTAAGCAGGGATGGAATAATTAACACTGAATCATAATTTTTTTTTTAAAAAAAACAAACCATGGCTTAGATCAGGTGCATGTTAGTCTCTAAACTGATATCAATGCTCTTTAGCACTTTTGAGAGGTCCCCTTAAGAAGATTATCTTAGACAAAATAGTTCATATGTGCACACCAGAACCACTGTCTCTGCAGTAGGAATTGGGCTCACCTGGTTAATTAAATGTTTGAAAGACCCATTGTTTTGCATGATTTAAAGTAACTGTATTGGATGAGTCATGTACCGAGCTCTCTTCCAGCCGTCTGCGAGATGTGTGGTATTGTGGGTACCAGAGAAGCCTTTTTCTCCAAGACCAAGCGCTTCTGCAGTGTTTCCTGCTCCCGGAGCTACTCCTCCAACTCGAAGAAAGCTAGCATCTTAGCCCGATTACAGGTGAGGAGTGGCCACTCCGGGGTGGGCTTGGAGGTCAAGTTTAGATAAGAAGGCAGAGAACCAAGAACTGAAGGCCTGCATGTGGCCTTCTGAAGTTGGAGTTTCCTGGTGGATCTTAGACTCTCACACTTTATTAGACAGAGGAATCCACTTATGGGCCTGTCTAAATACAGATTCCAGGGCCTGCTCTCCATCTGATGCCCTCACTCCTAGCCTCCCCAGGCTGATGGCTTCCCTCAGGAGTCTCATGGTCTTAGTCTTTCCTGCACACTTCAGTAATTAGTGCTAGAAAGCAGGTAACAGACATGAAGTTCTGTGGCCTAGGTGATTTAGGAAGCCGGCTTGTCTCTGGTTCTGTGTAATAGACAGCCACCTAGAAATTCTTGTTAATCTTTAATAAAGTGATTATTGACACGCATAGGAGATGCAGGTTTGGTTTTTTGTCTCTCTCTCATGGTTTTAGAAATAGATGTAATGTACCACTTGCCACTTTCTAACCCACATGTTTATTGATAAGGGCACTGGAGGGCACAAAGGTAGAACAACTTTCTCAGGGTGGCTCAGTGGGCAGAGAGCAGGACAGACTGCAGCCACAGGTGACCCCCAGGCCTGGATCATTTCATGGTCACCATAGTGACAACCTGAATTGCTCCTTCGTACATGTGGCCTCCTAGTAAAATCACCTGCAAAGAGTTAAAAACATTGATGTTTGGGTCCTAAATAGAGATTCTAATTTAGTTGGCCTGGGTATAAGTTGTTTAAAGAGTTAGCATAACAAACCAAACCGATTGCCACTGAGTTGATTGGAACATGCTGTGGCCCTGTAGGACACAGCAGAACTACCCCACAGCGTTTCCCAGCCTTCAGATCTTTATGGAGGCAACTGCTTTGTCTTTCTCCCCCGGAATGACTGGCAGATTTGAACCACTGACCTTTGATTAGCAGCCAGTTTCTTCAGCCACTGAACCAGGAGGGCTTCTAAGATGTGTCATACAGCCTGAGGACTGTCGGATCTGACATTTTTAGGAAATGGTTGTGTGCCAGGTCTGCTCTTCAGTGCCTCACACACTTTATCTTGCTTGTGAGAAAACTTTTGTGAGATGGATTTGTTCTTATTTAGCAGGTTTTTATCAAGACAAAAGCATAGTAGTCTACAGTGTGCTCTGAGAACTCATAATGGTCCCGCTGCGGCCGAGTCACTTCCAACTCACAGCGTCACCCATCAGGCTTCCAGAAATCTCAGTAGGAGCAGAGTGCGTCATCCTTCCTCCTGCCAGCCGCAGCCCTAACTGGGAGTTGGCAGCCCAGCACTTAAAGCAGTCCACCACCAGGATCCTTAAAAAAACACACAAAACAAAACACATGATCATATTAGTAGCTACATTTTAGGGTTCTTGCCTAGGATTCTTTAAGGTCTGTTCACATTCAGTTCATCAGATGATCCCCATAATGTTGTTATGTGCCATCGAGTCGACTGCAATCCTGTGCACACTAGCTCTGAACCCTGCTCTATCCTGAGCCAGTCTCACTGTCTATGACACACCCATCCTTATAATCACAGTTATTGTGTCATTCCATCTCTTTGAGGGTCTTTCTCTCCTGTGCTACCCTTTGATCCTTCCAAGGATGATATCCTTCTCCAGATACTTGTCCCTCCTGGCTTTGTGCCCAGAGTATGTGAGACAGAGTCTCAAAATCCTTGCTTCCAAGGAGCAGTTTATCCTATTCTGGATAGACTTGTTAGTTATTTTGGCAGTCCATGGTATGTTCAGGACTCTTCTCCAGCACCAGAACTCAAAGGCAACAATTCTTCTGTCATCCTTGCTTTGCATAGCAAAGACCATGGCCAGGATCAGGTGCACCTTAGTCTCTATAGATTGACATCCTTACTCTTCAGCATTCTGGAGAGGTCCCTGACAGCAGATTTTCCTAATGCAATTTGTCTTTTCATTTCCTGGCTGCTGGTTCCAAGAGTGTTGATTATGGAATTGTTAACAACTTCAATTTCTTCTTCTTCTATTGTGATGCTGCCAATTGGCCGAGTGGTGAAAATCTTCATTTTCTTGATGTTGAGCTTAATCCATATTGTAGACTACAGTCCTTGACCCTATGCTTCAGGCCCTCCTCAGTTTCAAGTAAGGTTATATCTGCATAGTGCAGGTTGTGGATGAGTCTTCCATCAATCCTGATGCCACATTCCTCCTCATATAGTCCAGCCTCTCAAATGATCTGTTCTGTATACAGATTGGAAAAGTATGGAGACAGGACACATCCCTAACACTTTTCTGATTTTGAACTATGCAGTGTTTCCTTGCTCTGTTCTGATGACTGCCTCTTGGTCCAAGTACAGATTTTGCATGAGTACAATCAAATGTTTGGGGATTCCCATTCTTTTCAAAGTTGGCCACAATTTGTTGTGATCCACACAGTCAAATGCTTTTACAGTCAGTGAAGCACAGATAGATATTTCTCTGGTACTCTCTGCTTTCATCCAAGATCCATGTGACATTGGCAGTGATGTCCCTAGTGCCACAGCCTCTTCTAAACACAGCTTTTATTTTTGGTAGTTCTCTGTCGGTGTACTGTTCCAGTTACTTTTGGATAATCTTCAGTAGAATTTTGCTTGTGTGTGATATTAGTGATATCGTTTGATAATTTCCGCACTCTGTTGGATCCCCTTTTTTTGGAATGGGAATAAATGCAAATCTCTTCTAGTCTTGGCCAGGTTTTTTTGGCACAACCTGGTGAGTGTGTCCGGGGCTGTATCTGTTGAAATATGTCAACTGGTATTCTGTCCATTCCTGGGGCCTTGTTTTTCACCAATTCCTTCAGAGCAGCTTGGACTTCCTTCTCCATCACCAGTGTCTCTTTAACATAAGTTGTTTCATGAAATACTTCTGTGCTGGCCAGGTTTTTTTGGAATAGTGACTGTACTCCTTCCCTCTTCTATCTGAATCCCCAAAATAGGTGGCTTTAAAAAGATTTCCATTGTAAGTACTCAAGAATTGGTCACTTGCACCCAGATACACAACTAAAAGTGCTGCTGAACTCAGGATGAGACCCCAGTTTTGTCTGGCGGGGGGGGAGGGGTGTTCTGGTGGCAAAGTCCTCAAAGGCTGAATCTGTCTGACAGCCTGAATCCATCAGCAGCTCTGAGGCAAACGATCGGTAGCTCTCCTGTTAGATTCACAACCTCGGAGGGTCAGCTAGGACTTGGTTCCAACCAGACAGCAATAGTAATAGGACAGTCTGATGGAGGACCCCTGCTGTCACTGGTGTTGGACCCTGCCAGTGGCTCTGTGGGAGAAAAGACCCAGTGGTCTGCTCCTGGAACTGATTACAAGCCAGGACATCTTGTGGGCAGTTCTTCTGTGTCGCAGGGGGTCACATGAGTCAGAAGGCGCTCAGTGGCATGCAGCAGCAGATCTGGTGATGCAGCAGTTATGCACTCAGGTGCTAACCAAGAGATTCACACCCACAGATCAGCTCCCAGGACAAAGAGCTGGTGATCTTCCTCTGTGAAGGTTACAGTCCAGAAACCCCGAGAGGCCACTTAGTTCTGCCTTGTCTCGGGGGGTCACTTGTGCGTCAGAACTGACTTGGTCGATGTCACTCACCAGCATTCTCTTAAGTAGTTGATTGGCCTTTCTGATCACTGCTTAAGTGACAAGGTACACACTGAAGGAGTAGCCCTGTGCTCGGGGAGCAAATCTGTTGGAAGGTCTAGTACAGGCCATTGACCATCTTTCCAGAACATTCCTCTACCAGGTGTTGCTTGCCAGTTCAAAGAGTTCACAGATTTATTGGCACACTGGCTAAATAAATGTGAGTGAAGTAACCCCGAGAACTCCAGAGTAAGAGAGAAAGCGGAGATGCGAGGTGGCCCTTCTGCTCTGCGGCTCCACTCACGCCATCCTTCTCCACTGATTAGTACCCGGACACTCTGTGGCCCACACAGGACCCACCCTCTGTGACAAGCATTGTTGTTTTCATTACCCTAGTTTAGTGAAAGGAAGACCCTCAGCGAGGTGGATTGACACAGTGACTGCAGCAGTGGGCTCACTTGGCAGAGATGGTGAGGATATGGTGCAGGAGAGGGCAGGCTTCAGGTCTGATGTTCATAGGGTCACTAAGTCATACTTGACGTGATGGTACTTAACAACAACAGTTGACAAACGAAGAAAGAAGCCCAAAAGAGCTCCCCTAACTAGAGCTGCTGCTGTTGTGACCACTGAGTTGGGACCAATGCATAGCTGTCCCTCCAGAGGGTTTCCAGAGGCAGCGAATTGCTTAGGAGGAGATCGCCCATCCTTCTCCCTTGGAGCAGCTTTGAACCAGGTGTCTTCAGGATTGTTGCAATCTGAACTCAGAGCCACAGTGTCAGCCACAGGGCTGCTCACGCCCTCTCATCTCCCCTCCAGGGAAAGCCACCCACCAAGAAGGCCAAAGTCCTGCACAAGGCTGCCTGGTCGGCCAAGATTGGCGCCTTCCTGCACTCACAGGGGACAGGACAGCTGGCAGATGGGACACCCACCGGGCAAGATGGTAAGACAGCAGGGGGCTGTGTGCAGGAAGCTGCATGGGGAGAAGGGAACAGGGCTGGCGTGGCTTCTCTAAGGTGGGAGCAATGGAAACTGAGGCCGTAGAAACTGCTCCACAAAAACATCTTCACTCCTGGGTGGGTGTGGTGAGATGTGCATGATTTCCCATTGGTCAGTATTGACTCACTGGAAACAGATTTCGAATGAGAGAACATGTGAGAGCAGGCACACAGCAAGATAGCAGGACCTGAGCATTGGCACCTCCCACTGGGTTAGACTTGGTCTGGTCAAGGAAGGTCAAGGGAGAGCAGAGGAGTTTAAGCCCAAGGGACTTTGCATTTATTTACCTCATCTTTTGGGCGAAAACTAGTGTTTCCTGTTTGTTGGATTCTGGTCGTCTTTAGAATTGGTGCTCACCATTCTGATGCCACGGGTTGGGCAGGTTTGGGAGCACACTCAGTGTGCAGTCAGGATGGGATGGGCTGGGTAGGGGGAAGGGAGGGACCTCCTTCTCAGGCCTTGCAGGCATGACCCTGCCCTTGACTCTCTTCTCCCTGCTCTGCAGCACTGGTCTTAGGTTTTGACTGGGGAAAATTCCTGAAAGATCACAGTTACAAGGCTGCTCCTGTCAGCTGCTTCAAACATGTAAGTTCCTGGAGGTGTAGTGGGGGGAGACTTGGGAGGGAGCTGCTGCTTCTGGTCCCCACGTTCAGTTCATCCACTCACGTTAGGAGGTAGTTACAACTACACAACAGGAGGTCTGGATACAGAAGCCCAGCTTTGGCATCTGCCCCATTTATGTTTGTGAGTCATTTTTCCAGAACTCTTAACCCCTGAAACACTTACTGAGGGCTTTTCCCTGAAAGCCTGAAACTTATGTACTGGGCTGGACTTTTAACCCCTCCCTGACAGGCAGAGATACCTTCAGGGTCACTTCTCCAGATGCCTCCTCAGTTCCTGGTGGAAGGACTTTGTGTTTTAGAACAACCTTGGGCATTCGCAGGGGTGAGAGGTGTCCAGGCAGGGATCTTGCTTGATCTTTCACACCAGTTTCTTAAACTCTTAGAAGCCCAGGAGGAGGCCTCTGAATCAAGAATCTGGCCTCTCCTTTTTGAACTGTACTTAATTTGGGGATGGCCTTAAAGTTGTGAAAACTCCCCTCCGCCTTGCTGTTGTGTACACTGTTGAGTCAGAATCTGTGCATAGTTGGCCCCCCAGTGAGTTTTCAGAGGCTATAAATTGCTCAGGAGGAGATTATGCATCTTTCTTCCTCAGAGTAGCTGGTGGATTTGAACTGCATGCCTTAGGGTTGGCAGTGCAGCTTCTTAACCACTGGGCCACCAGAGCTTCCTCCCTTCTACACTAGCCCTTCTGAATTCCCCAAAAAGGCCAAGCATTTTCCTATGGGGGTGTTCCATCCTACCTGCTTTTATTCAGTGCACGTAGATTGAATGTATTCTGCCAAGAACCTTCTGTGTTTACTTGCCATTGCAAAAGGAGTTCTTGTGCTCGCTTCGGCAGCACATATACTAAAACTGGAACGATACAGAGAAGATTAGTATGGCCCCTGCGCAAGGATGACACGCAAATTCGTGAAACGTTCCGTATTTTTTTTTTAAAAGGAGTTCTCGATTCTGAAGAACCCACCTTCATAGTTAGGGTAATAGGGTGAGATACCTGACTGGCTTTAACTGGTCTGAGCATGACAAGGTAACTTACAGAAGGGGAATCTAGTTACTCATTGACCACAAGGTGGGGATGAAATTGGGAAGACAAAGCCTAACTTTCCAGTTGCCAGAGAGGGGCTTTTACTGTTGCTTGTGCTCTGGAGTCTGTTCCAACCACCAGCGACCCTCAGTATAGAACACAGCACAGGCCATTCCTGCTCCATTCTCAGGATTGTCGCTGTTTAAGCTCAGTTGTGGCCAGCCTGTCTTGTTGAGAATCTTCCTCTTTTTTGCTGACCACCTGCTATACTGGCTTCTGATAATAGTCCAGAGCATGTGAGACAAAGTCACACTCCTTCACATCCAAGGCACATTCAGTTGTACTTCTTCCAAGACGGATTGTTCTCCTGGTAGTCCAAGGTTTATTCAGCATTCTTCACCAATGCCGTAATTCAAAAGCACATTGACTCTGGACTTCCTATTGTTCAGCTTTTACATGCAAACAAGACAATTGAAAACACTATGGTCTGAGTCAGGCACTTTAGTAGAATTGGAAAGCAGGCCAGGAATGTGTGTGGGTAGGCAGTTCTGTGAGGGTAGCTTGGTGACCTTGTAGAATGAGGGAACAGTGACACTGACCAAAAAGGTGTGAGCATGATAATTGTGCCCAGAGCAGTGCCTGGAACGTGGAAAGCACTAGAAAATGTTAGTTTTTACAATAGAATTGAGGCTGTGCTTCAGAGGAAAAGCCCCCAGATTAAAATACACACTTATGTTATTGTTGTTGTTATATGTCATCAAGTTGCCTGTGACTCATAGCGACCCTATGTACAATAGCCCTAAACCCTGCTCTATCCCATGCCAATCTTGCTGTCTCTGACATCCCTACCCCCATTACCCCAGTCAATGAGTCAGTCAGTCCATCTCATCCAGGGTCTTTCTCTCTTGCACTCTCTCTACCCTCCCGAGCATGACGTTCCTCTCCAAGAACTGGTCCCTGCTTACAACATGTCCAAAGTATGTCAGACAAATCTTCAGAATCCTTGCCTCTAAGGAGTGGCCTGGTTTCACCCTCTCTAGGATGAACCTGTTTATTCTCTTAGCAGTCAGTACTCTTCTCCAGCACCACAGCTCAAAGGCATCAATTCTCCTTTTGTCATCTGTAGTCCTTGTCCAGCTCTCTGATGCATAGCAATATGTGCTATAGTGACCCTTTTATTAATATTTAACACCAAAGACAGACTTCCTCCAGGTTAGGAAGCCGTGGTTGGGAAGTTTGGATTATCTCAATGGTCAGGGGATGACTAATGATCATGCCACCTGAGTCATAGTCGCCAGGTCCCAGACCTTTACCTTGAGATAGTGCCCTGATTGGCTGTTCACAGTAATTGCCCAGGCAAGTTCCCTACTTCTTTGTATGCACATCTCTCTATATCATTTCCTTCTAGCTCCTTTGTTCCTAGGGGCAGGCTGCCCCTCCCTGTCTTGCTGGGACCTGGTTAAGCATCACAGAGACGGTTTGATAGCTCCTGGGCACTGGGAAACTAAGATAAAGAACTCCATGATGTCTGAACTTAGGTCAGACTGAAAGTGGAGTAATGGAGCCTGATGTAGGCTACACCTTCTGCAAACCCAGTGTTAAGAATGTGGTGAACGTGAATGGAGGCTCCCCCATGGTTGACATTTACCCACATCGTCAGTAGAACAGAACTCGGGTCCGTCTGAGCCGCCCTGGCGGTGCTCCCCTCATGAACATCTCCTGCAGGTCCCGCTCTATGACCAGTGGGAGGACGTGATAAAGGGAATGAAGGTGGAGGTGCTCAACAGCGACGCTGTGCTCCCCAGCCGGGTGTATTGGATCGCCTCAGTCATCCAGACAGCGGGTGAGCCTCTGGCCAGGGGAGGACAGGGTGTGTCTGCACGAAATACGGTACCTCCTCCAGTCCAGTGGGCAGAAATGGGATGACAGCAAAAAACCCTGATGGAGGTTCTGTCCCTGTGTGAGGATTCTCTTACGCTGTCTACCTTGGCACATTGAAGCTTATTCCAGGGGTAATCAAGCTACTGGTTCCCACCATAGGCCTTAATTCTTTTCAGGTAAGTGCATGGCTCAGATGCTGTGGAAAATAGGCATGCAGTCACCGGAAGGAATCCTTGGGATGGGCAGTGGGAAGTCCAGTTCAGGCGAGAGAAGAGGGAAGGCCTTAGAATGTGCAGTGCCTCGCCCCCTCCCCTCACCTGTGCCCCTTTCCTTGCTTTCAGGGTATCGGGTGCTGCTTCGGTATGAGGGCTTTGAAAATGACGCCAGTCATGACTTCTGGTGCAACCTGGGAACTGTAGACATCCACCCCATTGGCTGGTGTGCCATCAACAGCAAGATCCTGGTCCCCCCGAGGAGTAAGTTGATGAGATCGGGCCCTTCCCTGGTTCCCATTTGTAGAAAGGGTCCTTCTGTGGTAGACTAGAAAAAATTCTACCTGTTTCCTTGCTTTGAGCTTTTCCCTCCCCAGAGGCAGGTCCAGGTGATGAAGTCCAGCTTGTTAAGGTGAAGTGGTCTGCAGACCTGAAAAGCCCCCTCTCCTGATCCCTGGGTGGGCTCCGGCTGCCCATCATCAGTGGGAACATTAAACAGAAGTAACCAGAGATGACTCAGTCTGTAACCAGGGCTCCCTCCACTCCTTTCTCTGCAGCCATCCACGCCAAGTTCACTGACTGGAAGGGCTACCTCATGAAACGCTTGGTGGGCTCCAGGACCCTCCCTGTGGATTTCCATATCAAGGTCTGGCAGTGAGCTATGCGGTGTCTTTCCCCTCTGCTTTTTATTTTATTAATAGACTGTTTTTCAGGCCTTGTTAAAGGATTGCAGTCCAGGAAGCCCTGTAGACCAGCCGTGCTCTGCAGCATGTGGGGATGCCATGAGTTAGAACTGACTGAAAGGCCCTAGTTCACATGCGATCCACTCTGAGGTGTACATCCTGCAGGTTCTCAAAATGCTTCACGTCCTGTGCCCATCATTACGAGTTGGCTGTCCTGTGGACTTCAAAACAACAAACCAGCCAGTGTGCTCTTAGAGGCAAGGTGGTGAAGCTTCCTCTCACATGGTCTGGGCATGTTGTCCAGAGAAGCCAGTCATTGGGAACACATCATGCTGGGAATGGTAGAGAGCCCATGAAAAAGAGGACAGCCCTCAAGGATGAATTTACAACAGTGATTGTAACAGTGGCCTCAAGCAAGACACAGATCATGAGGATGGCACAGGGCGGGGCGGGGAGGATGGTACAGGGCGGGGACGGTGGCACAGGGTGGAGGAAGGGACAGATCTGTTGCCTTAGGGCTGCTGCAGGTTCTAGTCAACTCAATGGGAACAGCACCTGATGACACCACGGTTTTTTCTTCATCTGTTGAAGGACATCTTCATTGGTTGGTTTCAGTCTTGGCAGTTGTGAGTAAAGCTCCCATGAACATTCACATGCAGGTCTTTGCGTGGGTGTAGGTTTTCATCTCATTTAGGTTAAATCTAGGAGTACAGTTACTGAATTGCGTAATATATTTTAGAGACTGTCAGACTCCCCTTCTAGAGAGGCTGTATCATTTTGCATACCCCCTAGCAATGGATAACAGTTCCTATTGCTTCACATCCATGCCAACTTTTGATGGATTAAAATTAGGAAGGGTGTGCGTCAGGCTTGTATCCTTCCACTACCTGTTCAGTCTCTTATTCAAGAAGCAGGACTGTATGAAGAAGAATGTGGCCTCAGGATTGGAGGGAGACTCATCAGCAACCTGTGTTCTGCAAATTACACAGTCTTGTTTGTTGAAAGTGAAAAGGACTTGAGAAGATCAAAGACATCACTATGGGTTACATCTCCACATCAAGAACAAATTCCTCACAACTGAACCAATCAGCAGTATGATGATAAATGGAGAAAAGATTGAAGTCGTCAAGGATTTCATTTTCCTGAGATACACCTATGGAAGCAGCAGTCAAGAAATCAGATTTGGCTGAGAAGGACCTCTTTAAAGTGTTACAGAAAAAGAAGAATGATGTCACTTTAAGGTTCAAATATGCTTGCCGTAAGCCATGGTAGTTTCACTTGTTTCACATGCATGTGAAAATTGAAGACTGAAGAGAATGGGTGCTTTAGAGTCACGCAGCCCACAGACTGCCAAAAACCCAAGCAAGTCTGTCTTAGGATGAGTACAGCCAGTGTACTCCTTAGAGATGAGGATGGTGAGACTTGTTCTTGGTATCAGGAGGGCCAGTGCTTGGGAAGACACTCTGGTCGGAAAAGTCAGTGAGCGAGAGCAAGACCTTCAGTAGGATGGATTGACATTGACTATACCAGTGGGCTTAAACACAGCAGAAATTGGGAGGATGACACAGGATTGGTAACATGAGGTCCCTAAGAGTCAAGTCAACAACAGAATATATTGTAGTTGTTTGATTTGCTGGTTTTTTCATTTGCAATTCTCTGAGGACATAGGATTTCGAGCTTTTGATTTCTAAATGTGTTCATTTGCCGTATATGACTCTTAGTGAGGTGTCTGTCCGTATCTTTGCCCATTTTCTCATTTGGTGCTTTTCTTCTTGAGTTCTAAATTTTATTTGTGTTGATTAGATACAAGCCCTTTACCTGATATTTTTCATATATTTTCTCTCAGTCTGTGGTTTTCTTTCATTAGCACTGTCTTTCACATTACAGAAGTTTTTCCTTTAAGGAAATCCAGCTCTTGCTTTCTGTGTTGTATCTGAGAAACCACCACCAGACCTAGAATTGCCCGGGTCCCCCGAGTTAGCGTCCAGAAGCTGTGTAGTTAGTGTCTTACATTTCCATCTACCATCCCTATTTAGATCTTTTTTGTCCCAACACTCCACCTTCAGTGCTTTAACATGTCCCAGGCTAGTTCGGGCTCTGCCACTGGATGGTTGCCATCTGTTGTTTCTGCTGCTTGGCCTCCCATTCCAGCAGCTCGAGTCTTGTTGCTGTGTGCTTCCGGCCTTGCCTAGCAGTTTTCATTCAGTGGATTGAATTAAGCACTACTTCTTGTTTTTATGTGCCATTGAGTAGACTACAACTCACAGAAGCCCTGAGAACAATGGCTCTGAACCCTGCCCTACCCTGAGACAACTGCAATGTCTATGACACTCCTGACCCCATTGCCACTGTCTCTGTGTCAGTCCATCTCATCCGGGGTCTTCCTCTCCTGTGCTGTCCCTCCACCCTTCCAAGCATTATGTCCTCCTCTAAGGACTGATCCCTTCTGACCACATGCCCAAAATATGTGAGATGAACTTTTTAAATCTTTACCTCCGTAGAGCACCCTGATTTCATCCTCTTCAGCACAGACCTGTGTGTTCTCTTGGTAGTCTGTGGTATGTTCGGATATCTTCTGCAGCACAACTCAAAGGCATCGATTCTCCTTCTGTCATCCTTAGTCATTTCCCAAAAACTAAACCCACTGCCTTTAGATCAGTGCTTGCCCATGGCCCATGGCAGCCTTCCATGGGGTTTCAGAGGCTCAGTCCTGTGTGTGTGTCTCTCCCCCTCCCCGGAAGGAGACTGCCTGCCTTTCTCCAGTGGAGCAGCTGGTGTGGTTGAACCGCCAGCCTTTCAGGTCATAGCTCAGCACTGTGTCCCCAGGGCTCTCTATTGTGCCCCCAGTGCCTTTGAGTCAAGTCTGGCTCATCGAGACCCTCCATCAGGTTTGTGATGATGTAACTCTTGATGGGAAGAGATTCCCACCCAGCAGATGGGGGATGAGAGCCACCAGCCTGGCAGTTAACAGTGCAGCACGCTACACACCACAGAGCTCCGTATATCATTATTTCCTTTTTGGTTATTGTTGAGGACATCCATGCCAGAACATGCATCATTTCAACAGTTTCTTCATATAAAATCCCATATTACTGGTCACATTCTCTGAGTTGTGTGATCATTCTCACCCTCCTCGTCGGAGTTGGTCCTCCTCCACTAATCCTCTAAGTCTCCTGTTTGATCTTTCTGGTTATTGTTGTCAGTTTGTCTGTAAAGATAGACCTTAAAAGAGAATACCCAGTGAATGCCCTAGGCAGCACAGGCTTTCCTAGCTAAGCTGGATGGTAGTGTGAGTGTAAGAAGACTTCAGAGGATATTCTTTCACTTATGTTTAAATATGATCTCAGGGCAGTCGTTCTGAGGTTCTTCAATCTTTTATGGCTCCAGAGAGTCTAGAGTCCTTGAGAATTTTAAACTCACTTTTGAAGTGAATTCTTCTGTAGAATCACAGTGTTTAGTGGTGGTGGCAGGGCCCACAGTTCCTCGGGTCTCCGGACAAGGTTGTTCCTGGAGGCAGTAGCTATCGTCCTTTCCTCCACTCGTACCCAGTGCTCTCCTTCCCCCATTTGTAGTTCTGTCTGTGTCACAATGAGAGATTCAGACTGCACTCCCTGCTGTCTGGGAATCTCCATTCAGCAGAGCAAGGGACATCTGCATGTGACAGCCACATTTCTGAAACTTGGGAATGTCCATTTGTTTTGTCCCTTTCTTATTTTCATTAAAAATCATGTGGTTCTTTACAAGTCATACTTTGGAAGTTAACAAGTACAGATGTAAAAATGCAAAGGGATCTGAACGGCAGACAGTGGAAATGTTTTCTCACCCACGTCCGTGTACCGCTCCTGAGGCTTGGATGCCCCTGGCCACACCTGTACAAGTGTGAGGTCCTCTGTGTCCTGGATGGAATCACAGGAACTTGCCATTGTGGCTTCAGATGCTTCATGGAGCCTCTGGAGTTTGAATGGAACCTTGATGGATAGGATGTGGGGGTTTGGAAGCCACCAGTGGTGATTGAGGATGGAATAGAAACTGAATCCTGTCACCTGGGACACTGGACACCAGGTGACAAGTTCACAAACCTTAGCCTAGTGAGGGACTGGGAAACCCAACCTTTAAGATAGAAAGAGTGTCAAGCTCCTCTTGGGAGCACTGCCTAGTGCTTCTCCAGACTGGAAATGGTTTTTCTCTTATTTGAACTTACTGGGTGCCACGCACTTGCTGTCTTCCTTGTAGTGGTTTGTACAGTGGACAGATTTGTTGATGGAAGATACTGTGAACGTGTTCCAGAACTGGCCCCTGTCTTAGATGGCAGTGGTGCTGCAGGTCATGAGGGCACCGTGGAACTGCTTTTCTGCTTACCGCAAAGGAGCTTCATGCTGGTGGAAGAGCCAGTCAGCCTGCACCAGGGCTCCTTCTGTCTGGTGTAGGACTCCGCTGTTCCTGTCCAACATTTGTGGCCTCTGAGACACTCCCTGGTGTTCTCAGGTAGACAGTAGCCTGTCCCCACTGTGGGCTAGACAGGCTCCCCCAAAGCTCACTAGGCCCCGACCTTGAAGTCAGCAAACAGAAAACCCCCTTCCCCTCCAGGCCTGCTCCTGAGGTGTTGGGGCAGTAGCCCAGAGACAGGGTGGTGCATATACTTGGGCATTGGCAGAGGCTGCCAGAGGCCCGGGGGTTTGGAGGCCATGGGAGTGGAGTGCAGAGCCTGGAAGGAGCGTGGGGCTGGGCACCAGAGCCTGCTGGGGACCCTGCTCCTCTCTGGTGGTCTGTGACTCTAGACAGCTTGTACAGGCTCTCAGTCACCTCAGTTCCGTGGTATTTTGGCTGTGACAAGTAGTGCCCACCTTGTTAAGTTCCATTTTACCCTTGATGTCATCTTAGGAACAAGGCTAGCCTTGAACTGGGCAGGGAGGGGGCTCCATTTCTCTCTGGGAAGATCTCCCACGTATTTGCTGTCCCCTGGGTACTTAGGATTCCCCGCGGTCAACAGTGTGTGTGGATGTCATTTCAGATGGCAGAGAGCATGAAGTACCCCTTCCGGCAGGGCATGCGGCTAGAGGTGGTGGACAAGACCCAGGTGTCCCGTACCCGCATGGCCGTGGTGGACACAGTCATCGGGGGCCGCCTGCGGCTCCTGTATGAGGATGGGGACAGTGATGATGACTTCTGGTGTCACATGTGGAGCCCCCTGATCCACCCCGTGGGCTGGTCCCGACGTGTCGGCCATGGCATCAAAATGTCAGGTGAGCAGAGCTCCCTGAGCCCTGGCCCAAGGCTCTTGCTCCCAAGAATTGGATAGGATGTTTCTGCCCTCCCAGCAAAGCCCTTAGGTGAACAGGGACACTCAGGCCCAAGGTGATTAAGTGTCTTGGCCAGGGTCACTGAGTTGGTAAAGATAAAAATCACAGGGCAAGTCTGGGGCACCCGGAGGGCATCTGCTGGGCTGGACTGTCTGTGGGCAGGGGCCCTCAGTACAGAGGGCCCGTTGTGGAGAGCTGACCCCTGAATGACTCTGCACTGCAGTCAGTTCCCTTCTCTCTTCCCTTCCCTCACCCCCATAGAGAGGCGCAGCGACATGGCCCACCATCCCACCTTCCGGAAGATATACTGTGATGCCGTCCCTTACCTCTTCAAGAAGGTGAGCTGGGGCCCCTGGGTAGTTCTCCCCTAGGCCATAGGTGCCTGCCAGCCATGGACACAGCTCTTCCCTGGGCCAGTTCTTCCCAGCCCCTGACTCCCCAGTTCCCATTCCCCAGGTACGAGCTGTCTACACTGAAGGAGGCTGGTTTGAGGAAGGGATGAAGCTGGAGGCCATTGACCCCCTGAATCTGGGCAACATCTGCGTGGCGACCATCTGTAAGGTGAGCTGGGCTTGGGCCTGAACCAGGGCGTGCACGCGGCAGACTGCTGGCTGACACACGGGCTGTGGGTGCAGGGTCCCCTGGTGCTCAGGAGGGTGTGCATCATGGCTTGTTCAGAGTGCACCCCGGCCAGGTCTGGAGCGTGATGACCACATCCTTAGAGAACAAGAAGCCTAGGCCTGTGTCTCGTGGCTCCACCTCAGAGGGGGCTGTCCTGCCAGCGTGCCCTTCCCTGTTAGCCCCTGTGGACCAGCCTGACCTCTCAGACAGAACACCTCCGTAATCCCTGCAGCCTGAGAGCAAACAGCCACCCTCAGCCGCCTTGGGGACATTGCTCGTGTGTCCTGCCCACGCCAGGCCATTTGGTCACTGCTGGGGACACACTGCTGGCCTGATGCGAGTTCAGAAGTTCTCAGGGAAGGCTCTGGCCCTGTCCAGGCAGAGCCATCTGTGTGTTGTCACCCACCCGCATTATGTCCACACCACTGGGCAGGGGTGCAGTTGAATGGCTGGATGTTCACCATCTGCCCACATCCCCACAGGTCCTCCTAGATGGCTACCTGATGATCTCTGTGGATGGGGGGCCCTCGACAGATGGCTCAGACTGGTTCTGTTACCACGCTTCCTCCCACGCCATCTTCCCAGCCACCTTCTGCCAGAAGAATAACATTGAGCTCACACCCCCAAAAGGTAAGACAGAAGAGGCCCTTTAGTGGTAGCCCTGTGAGACACGTTACTAAGAGAGGCTAGTCCTTGGAGAGACATCATACTTGGGAAGGTGGAGGGTTGGCAAAAGAGAGGAAGACCCTCAACCAGGAGGATTGACACAGTGCTGCAGTGGGCTCGAGTGTGCCAGAAATGGTAAGGGTGGCACAGGGTAGGACAAGGTTCACATCTGCTGTTCAACAGAGGGAGGGAGGGGCAGGTCAAGGTCCCTGATCCAGACACCTGGCCTCCAGATCCCCAGGGCATGGACTCTGAGGTATGTCCAGGAGGTGTTGCTGAGCCACTGCTGCCCTTAGGCTGCAGGGCCTGACTCAGCCCCATCAGTGTGTGGCTTGGTGAGCTGTAAAGAACCTAGACCACCAGGGACTATTGTCTGAGGCAGTGCAGGTCTGGGAGTGGCCTCTTGGCAGTTGAGTCCTTCCTCTGGCCTGTCCCTGTCCTCCGTCCCATCTCGTCATGTGAACCTGTGTTCCCTCAGGGTATGAAGCAGAGACTTTCAGCTGGGAGGCCTACCTGGAAAAGACCAAGTCAAAAGCGGCACCATCAAGACTCTTCAACATGGTGAGGGGCGGGGGCAGCGAGGGACTGGGAGCCCTTCGTGGTGGCCCTGCTGGCTGTCCCGGCTCAACTTCTAGCCTCTTCTGTCCTGAGTCTCTGCTGAGAGCAGCTCCTTCCAGAGATGGGATTCGGGTCCCAAACTATGTCACGTGTAGGACCTTCCCCCGATTCTGCTGGCCAGGCCAGGGGCTGGCCAGCTGGGCAACTGCCGCCTTCCCTCCAGGACTGCCCCAACCACGGCTTCCAGGTGGGCATGAAGCTGGAGGCCGTAGACCTGATGGAGCCGCGGCTCATCTGTGTGGCCACCGTGAAGCAGGTGGTGCACCGACTGCTCAGCATCCACTTCGACGGCTGGGACAGCGAGTACGACCAGTGGGTGGACTGCGAGTCCCCGGACATCTACCCCGTGGGCTGGTGTGAGCTCACTGGTTACCAGCTCCAGCCGCCCGTGGCCACAGGTCGGGGGTCTCGCTGGCCTGAGCGGCTCGGGACTTTGTTCTCTTCTTTCTTCTGCCATCACCCCCCAACCTCTGCCCGCAATGCTCCAAATCCTCGGCCTCCCCTCCCTCGGGCCTGCAGAGCACCCTCCATGGTCTTGTCTACTCTGTCATACGCTCATGGCCTTGTGTACCCAGGAAACTACCCAGGCTGAGCAGTCCTGGTGACAAGGGGGCAAGAAGGGACAGGGGTCTTCCAGCCCCACCTTGCCCAGGCTCAGTGCCCAGTCAGCCTTCCCTGCTTGGGGTATCCTGTGTGCTCCGGAGGCTGTGAGGAGGGGCAGGTCTGAGGTTGCCCTGTCACCCTGTGACTTGCCAAAGTGCTGATTTTGTCTGTTCTTGTTGTTCATCAGCAGAGCCTAACACGCCACTCAAGGCCAAAGAGGCCACGAGAAAGAGAAAGAAACAGTTTGGGAAGAAAAGTAAGTGACTAAGTGTAGCCAGGCTACTGCGGGGCCTGGCCAGGGCATGTGATCAGCCCTCCAGGACATCCCCAAGGCGTGCCGCACTGCGGGAACTCGCCTCATTCTTCCCTGTCACCCCCATTAGCTCTCGGGCCCCACCTCCCTTCACTTGTGTCCCTGGAGACTCAGGTGTTAAGTCAGGGTCTGCCCACCTGTGGCACCCACCGCAGTGCTGGGGAAGAGGCAGCAGCTGGGGACGGGGTGCTGTCAGTGTGGGAGGGCCAGTGTCGTTCCCAGGGTCACAGGCTCCTGTGATGGCCAGGTGTGCTCAGTGACACTGCAAGGTGGGGACGAGGGGTGGTGGGCGGCATCTCCCCTCTGGTGGGACAGGAAGGAGGATGGGAGAGGAAGCGGCAGTCCTGGGCAAGTTCCTGTTGTGTGACGTGCCAGCAGCAGGCCCTGCTGGATCAGTCCTCTGGGCCCAGAGCTGGGAGGCCGCCTCCATCTCTCCCCTGAGACAGCCGCTGAGCAGACCCCAGGTCTCCTACCACCCTAATGCCAGCTTCGATTCCATTTTTATTCAAAGGGAAGAGAATAACGCCCACCAGGACCCGGCCCCTGAGACAGGGCTCCAAGAAGCCCCTGTTGGAGGACGACATGCAGGCTGCTGCGAAGGCATCAGTGGAACCTGAAGAGGGTCAGTGCTGCCCGAGGGATGAGGTGGACAGAGGCAGGAGTGCCAGGGCTCAGGGCCGGCCCCCGTTTCCCCACCTGGGCACAGAGAGTCAGCATCTGAGTGTCCTGGCCCCTTCTTACTCCATTCTCCTCAGGGCCGTTCCACTCCTCCCGGACCACCCCAACTCCTTATCCCCCTGCTCTCCTCCCTGCTCCCCCACTCTCCTCCTTGTCCCCCTACTCTCCTCCCTGCTCTCCCACTCTCCTCCATCCTCCCACCCTCCTCTTCATCCCCTTATTCTCCCTGTTACTACATTCCACTGTCTGCCCGCTCTGTGCCCTGTCTCTCACTCTCTGCCTCATCACCCCATGCTTTGCTCCGTCCCCCCACACTTTTCCCAGCCCCCCACTCTCCACCCTGTCCCCATGCTCTGCACCCCTACTCTCTGCCCTGTCCCCCAACTATTCCCTCCATACCCTACACTCTTTCCCGTCCCCCATGCTCCTTCCTGGCCTTCACGCTCTTTCCTAGCTCCCTCACCTGCCCCATCCCCCCACTCTCCTCCCTGTCCCCCCACTCTCCTCCCCGTCCCCCCACTCTCCTCCCCGTCCCCCCACTCTCCTCCCCGTCCCCCCACTCTCCTCCCCGTCCCCCCACTCTCCTCCCCGTCCCCCCACTCTCCTCCCCGTCCCCCCACTCTCCTCCCCGTTCCCTCAGTCTCCACCCCGGTCCCCCACTCTCCTCCCCGGTCCCCCACTCTCCTCCCCGTTCCCTCAGTCTCCACCCTGTCTCTTGCAGTCATCTCAGTGCGGGTGAAGGAGGAACACCCAGACAGAGCCGTGCCCGGGAAGCCCGCACGTCCTGAGCTGCCTGTCCCTGTCCAGGACATCAAGCAGGAGACTGACTGACTGCCACCAGCCAGGGGCGTGCAGGGCCCCTCCACTGCCACCACCTTCCACCACTGGAGCTGGGAGACTGCCTCTTCCCACAGACACCCCAAGGGTGCCAAGCCAGGCCCTGGAGGGCCACACTCTGGCCTCCACCTCTCTGTGGGAGAGACCACATGCTGGGCTGCCTGAGGGGTCTCAGTGGCTCCTGCCCCACTGCCGGGGGCCTGAGCCCTGGGGGCCTGTTCACACCGAGACAGGACCGGGCCCTGTGCAGTCGTGTAAATGAAGGCAGCGCAGCTCTGCTCTAGGAGAGGAGGCTGCTTGGATGACAATTAAGGGGGTCAGTGCAGCCCCACCCCACGCCTGCAGTGCTAACTGAGCAGGAAATGGCCTGTCTGTGCATCCTGGGGGTGCCCAGAGCCACACAGGCAGCCCACTCCACAGGCACCAGAGGAGTGGGGTGCAGTGACCTCAAGACTCTCGGGCACTGATCCCATTTCCCAGGAGGACCTGGGGCGGGGCCTGGAGAAATGTACGGGAGACACCCGCAGTGGGGCATGGTGTTCTCGCTGCTGTGCTGGGACGCAGGTGAACCGCTCACTGGGGGGAGCCGGAGTCCACATGTTCCAAGGAGATGACTAGCTCTGAGCCCGCCTGCTTGGACTGACTGGGCAGGACGCATCTCACTTCACCTCCCACACTACGGCCACGGGGCAGGAGGGGCCCTGCGACAGTCCTCTGTCTACTGGAGGTGGTCCGAGGGAGCTTGTGTCCTTTATTGCCGGTGTCCTGAGTGAGAATGGGAAGGACTGTTTCCCCCCAGTTGCTCAATAAAAATTGCTCCTCTCTGAGCACGTTGTAGACGCTCACCCCGTCAGCCCACACTCAGTGCTGGTTCACGGCCTGGCCCTCAGTCACTCTGGAGCCACAGTTAGACTGGCATCCCTCAGAGCAGAGCTGCCCACACAGCCATGGTGGCATGTTCTGGGCCTCCACCTGCCCCATCAACCAGAGCAGGTTCAGAGAAGGGGCACACTTGTTCCTTTGCCACAAGCACCGGGCAGTTCCACACAGGACAGGACCTGGACCAGAGAACGGAGGTAGAGACTGTTTCCACAATGAGCAGGGCCAAGACCGCATGTCACATTCCAGTTGCAGGACCTGGGTACCAGGGTGATGGCATCCACTTCTCTGGAGGCTGGATGCCGGGAGGACAATGCCTGGCAGACCTTGGGCTCTGTCCCCTGTTGACAGCATCCTCCTTGGCTCAGGGATGTGCCCACTCAGGAAACCCTCTGCAGTCCTGGCTGAAGGGGCTGCTGAGTAAAGGGCTCATGGTCCATCGTGGCCCTTGGTTCTTTGTTGATTTGCTCTGTGACAGAGATGCCAGGAACACACAAGCAGGGCAGAGGACCAGGCTGGCTGCACTCCGCACTGGGCTGGCCTCCCCAGAGTACCTGACTGCTCACCAGGTAAGACAGATGCAGAGGTGAATGAGTGTTAACTGGACCTGTCGATTCTGAGTCACCACAGCCCTGTAGGAGAGACCTGCCTCGTATTTCTAAGATACACCTCTTCATGCAAACAGGCTGCCACATCCTCCTACGGTGCAGCTAGTGGGTTTGAGCTGCTGACCTTTCAGCAACAGCTGGCCTCAAACCAGTCCTCCAGACACTGAATGGCCTGTGTTCTTGGACCAGTTTTGTTTTGAGCAGTGACTATTCCCTCCAACTGCTTTGATGCTTCCTGGATTTTGCTCACTGCATCTCTCAGTAAGCCAGGCCCTAGGTTAGGAATATACGAAGATGGCTCGTTCCATCCTCATAGTCGCACTGTGGGACGGAGACATGGCCTCGCCTCATTTAACAGGTGAGAAACCAGGCTGTAAGGTTGATAAGTTTACAGTCATGATTGTGGCCTTAATGCTGAGTGTTCCCACTGGCTTTAGTTCATCTCATGCCACATGAAGCACTCCCTCTAGTCAGGTGTTGGGGTCTCGGGGCAGTGGGCCTCAGCTCCAGTCTTCATCAGGGCGGGCAGGCCTGGCCAGGCCCCATCCGTGTGACCCTGAAGATCCAGGCCTTGAGATTCCACCGTATTCGTGGGAGGAAACTACATTCTTCCACCAAGGCGAGAGCTCATGGCCTTGGACATCTGTGCCATGGGCATTCTGAATGGGCCTGATTCCAGCTGTAGCCACCATGCCATATGCTGGGAGGAGTGGGGGCACCAAACAAGACCCACAGGGCCAGCTCCCACAGCAGTAATTTCCACACTGAGTGGCACCTGGACCCCACTCCACTCCTCTCTGTTGCTCTGGGGAGCTTGGGTCAGTGGGCAAGAGGTGGTGTGGCTAAAACTGAGGACTCAGGCTGGGAATGGAATCCAAGGGATGATGGGACGGTCCAGGGGCAGCTGAGGCGTGAGGGGGGCAGGGCTGGCATACCTGGACCCTGTGGTCAGGATGGCAACAGTGACCCGAGTGAGCCTGATCTTTGTGACCACTCCTCACAATGAAGCAAGTCCATTCTCAGCAACCACACAGAGTGGAGCCCACCCTCCAGGTTCCCCAGGCCGCAAACCTCCAGGGAAGCAGGGTGCTGCAGTGGAGCCACTGGGGATTTGAACTGCTGACCTTTGAGTTAGCAGGCAGTTGCCCTCAGGGCTCCCTGAGATGGTGGGATGAAACAGCACCTAGTCATTGCCTTCCAAGCCTGCCCAGCCCCTTCCCCAGAGGAAGTGGTGAGGGGAAGGGACAAGCACGTGGCCGGCACATTGCCTGGCTTGGGGACCACGTGAGTCCAGGGAGGTCAGACCCCTACTAGCTTTGGGAACTGGACCTGCTCCCCTCCTCGAGCCCCCAGCCACTGTGCCAACCTGGTGCGCTCCTCAGTGTCCCTCGTTGCTGGGGGCCCTGCTGGCTCTGGGCCGGCGTGCTGGCATCCACTTGGCCTTCCTGGCCGTCCAGCCCGGGCAAGCTTCAAAGGTGGCCACCGCAGCCTTCACCCTCTGGCCTCGGGCACTGGGGGGCACCGCACAGGTCGCCCCCACCCACAGGTTCATGCCAGCGAGCCACCTGAGGAGAAAAGAGAGCTGGGGACCCGGGGTGCCAACTGACTGGTGGGTGAGAGTGGTGTCTGGGACATCAGGCCTTGGGGTGAGTGGTGGCAGTAGTGATGGTAAAAGTAACAGTCCCGGGGTGCTTCCGACAGGCCAAGCGCCATTCAGGTCCATGTCTGCACACTCTGTGTCATTGCTGTCCAGTCATCACCGACTCCGCTGACCCTCCGGCAGGTGTCCAAGGCCGTCCATCGCATGGTAGATTGCCCTTCTATGCCTCTGAGGCACCAGTGGATCTGAACCAGCAGAGGTTCAAGCTTTTGCCTTAGCAATGTAGCTGTCTACAGGTGAGGCCACCGAGCTTACGGATACAGGAGTGTTGGCCAAGAAAATGCTGGCCTGTGAAGCCCCTCTGTTGGGAGCCATTCCAGGTAGAGGCTGCAGCAATGGACAAAGGACACCAGTGTTGGTCAGGACGGCGCATGGCCAGGCTGAGTCACCTTCTGTCCACATGAAGTTGTCACGTTGTTGTTGTAGTTAGGTGCCATCAAATACAGCTCATAGCAACCCTATGAACAGCCGACCTGAACCCTGTCCTACCCTGTGCCATCCTCATCATCTCTGACATACTAGAGTCCATTGCTGCAGTCACTGTGTTAATCCTCTCCTTCACTGACCTTTCTAAGCACGATATCCCTTCACAAGGAATAGCTACACGACCAAGTAGTAGACACAAAGCCCGCCACAGGAGGAGGTTGCCTCTCCTTCTCCAACAGAGTAATTGGTGGCTTCAAACCATATGCCTTTGCGATTGCAGCGCAGCTAACATCCTCCATCTTTGCCTCCAAGGAGCACTCTGGCTGCACCTTCTCCAAGACATATCTTCTTTGTCCTTTGGCAGTCCATGGATGGTCAGCTCTCTTCTCCAGCACAACTCGAAGTCATCAGTTCTGCTATCCTTACTTATTGCTGTTAGGTGCCTGCAAGGCATTCCTGATTCCCAGCAACCTCATACATTAAAGAAAATCCTGCCCGCTTCTGCACCGTCTTCCCAACCACTGAGAGGTTAAGTCTGTCATTGCAGCCACCATCAGTCCTCTTCACTGAGGATCTTTCTCTTTTTCACGGACCCCCTGCCAAGCATAGTGGCCTCCTGACGTGTCCAAGAACTGGTCCCTCCTAGTAATACGTCCATACCTTGCAGTTCTTATTCCTGAGAAGCATTCTGACTTCTTCCAAAACAGATGTGCTTGCTCTTCTGGCCGACCATGGCAATGAGCAACTAAATTCTTACAACCAAGATCGTGATGTAGATGTGATGAGAGGGTGCAAGGAGGTGGGGCAGGGAAGCCACAGGGCTGGGCTCGGCTGGGTCAGGTGACTGGCAGCCTCATTGCTTTCTCTGGGCACTGGGTCCAGTGCCTGCCCACTAGGTGTCCAGAGGAAACAGTCTTCCCACTCTGGGGAGGCCAGGCATTATTCCCAATTTACAGGTGAGAAAACTGGGTCAGAGAAGGGCAGCTGACCATAGCTCCACACCAGGATCTGTGCCCCAGTGGTGGAGGGGCATGCCTTTGAGCCGAGGATCCAGCCCATGGTGTCCACCTGTGCACCACAGGGGGATCTTCCAGCCAGGGTCCATGCAAGTCTGGGTGACGAACCATGTGCAATGGGGGGGGTCTCTGGGTGCCCACTCATGTGCAGTGTGGGGGTCTCTGAGCTGGGGTCCATCCAGCCCACAGTGCACATTTGTGTGCCATTTGGATATCCACCTGTGTGCAGCATGGGGGTCTCCCAGCACCCACTCATGTGCAGTGTGTGTGGGCCCCTGGGCGCCCATCTGTGTGCAGTGTGGGGGGGTCCTTGGGCATCCACCTGTGTGCAGTGTGGGGGTCCCTGGGCGCCCACCTGTGTGCAGTGTGGGGGTCCCTGAGTGCCCACCTGTGTGCAGTCTGGGGGTCCCTGGGTTCCCATCCGTGTACAGTGTGGGGGTCCCTGGGCGCCCACCTGTGTGCAGTGTGGGGGGTCCCTGGGCGCCTCCCCATGTGCAGCGTTGGGGTCCCTGGGCTCCCACCTGTGCAGCGGAAGCAGCTGGCAGTCACAGCGGAAGGGGTTGCCACTGAGGTCAATGTGCTCGAGCCCCGTGAGGGAAGGCAGGGCAGGCAGGCTCTGCAGCTGGTTCTCCTGCAGGTGCAGACTCTGGAGCCGGGGCCCCAGACCCTCAAAAGCATGGGGAGAAACCTGCAGGAGACGCATTTCCTAGCCTGAGGGGGCTCCTGCAGCCCAAGGGGGCCCAGGGAGGGTGGGGAGGGCCGAGGGCCACACCAAGATTGGCCTGATGCCAAAGTCATACGGCTCTGAGGACACACCTCTCTGTTCCCATTATGCAAAGCACGTTGGGGCTCCAGAACTGTCCCCCCACATGTACGAGCAGTAGACCCATGGCCCCCTCCTTAGGCCCGTCAGCACCTCGCCTGAGCAGACTGTCATCACGCGGCACTGGGTTCCAAGGTCTGTCCCCCACCTAAGCCCCTGAGGGCAGGGCCAGGCCGGCCTATCTCAGGGCACCGAGGGGACAGTCTAAGCGTCTGGTGCCTCGTGCCCCCTCTGTGCCCACCTGCTCCAGGCGACTGCCATTCAGGAACAGGTGCTGCAGAGAGCGGGCCACGGTCTGGAAGACCCCGTCATGGAGTGTCCTGAGCGGGTTCCCCGCGAGCCGCAGCTCCACCAGGCTGGGCAGCCCCGCCAGGGCCCCGGTGGGCACTTCTCGCAGCTGGTTCCCGTCCAGGTGCAGCTTCTCCAGCTCCCTGACCGGGCCCAGGGCGCCCAGGGACACGTGCGTGATGTGGTTCCCGCTCAGATGGAGCCAGCGCAGGGCCCGCGCCCCAGCCAGGTCCCCGGGCGCCAGGCGCTCCACGGCGTTGTCCTGCAGGTGGAGGGACACGAGGCCGGGCAGCGCGCCCAGGGCCACCCCTGGCACCTGCACAAAGCGGTTGCGCTCCAGGTACAGGTACCCGAGGCGGGGCGCCCCTTCGAGGGCGCTCGCGCTGAGGCCTGAGAGCTGGTTGTCAGAGAGGTAGAGGTAAACCAGGCGGCCCAGCCCCGCCAGCGCCCCGCCCTCCAGCTCGGCGATGTGGCAGCGCTGCAGGTACAGGGACACCAGGTGGCCCAGGCCCGGGAAGGCCGCCCTGGGCACCACGGAGAAGCGGTTCCCCCGCAGATCCAGGAGTTGGGTGTCATTGGGGAAGCCGCGGGGCACCGCCTCGAGCCCCCGAGCCTCGCAGGTGCTGTGCGGGGGCGTCAGGGCGCAGGCGCAGGTGGGCGGACACGGCTGGGCCCCCTCCCCATCCTGCGGGGCGCGCGTAGGGGCGCGGGGCTGTGCGGCCTGCTCCTCCTCCTCCTCCTCTTCCTCCTGGGCGCCGGGACCCGCGCAGCGCAGC
>NW_006399836.1:3459215-3516897 GCF_000299155.1 Elephantulus edwardii | reverse complement strand
GGTTCCCGCGGAGGTCCAGGGTGTACAGGCGGGGGCAGCGCGCGAAGGCCCGTGGGCCCAGGGCCTGCAGCGCCGCGTGGTCCAGCAGCAGCTCCCGCAGGCCGGGCAGCGCCAGCTCGTCCTCCTCGCCTGCGTAGGTGAGTGGGTTGTGGCCCAGCTCCAGGCGCACCAGGCCCCGGGCCTGGGACAGGGCGGGCCCAGGCAGCGCCTGCAGCTCGTTGTGGTGCAGGCTGAGGCGGCGGAGGGCCGGCAGGCCGGCCAGGGCCTCGGGGGCCAGCACGCTGAGCGCGTTGTGGGACAGCTGCAGCCAGCGAGCCCGCAGCAGCCCTTGGAAGGCCATGGCCGGCAGGTAGACCAGGGCGTTGTGGGCCAGGTTCAGCGTGGACAGCGCACCCAAGGCCCCGAACGTCCCTGGGCGCAGTTCTTCCAGCAGATTCCCTTCCAGCTCCAGCCGCTGCAGCGAGCCCAGCCCGTCCAGGGCCTCCTGGGGCAGCGCACGCAGGTGGTTGGAGGCCAGGTTGAGGAAGAGCAGGCGGCCCAGGCCACGGAAGGCACCCTCGGCCACCTGCTCCACCTGACAGCGCCGCAGGTCCAGGTGTGTCAGGTGGGGCAGGGCCTGGAAGGCAGCTGGAGGGATCACCTTCAGCACGTTGTCCTGGAGGTCAAGCCGCTGGGTCAGCTGCAGGGCAGAGGGCCAAGGGAAGCTGAGCTGCTAGCTGACCGCCCCTCCCTAACCCCAGGCCTTTGCACATCCTCACCTGAACACTGTCCCCTCCACCTCCTATCACCTCCTCCAGGAAGCCCGCCTCCCTTTCTCCCAGCCACCTGGGCTTTCCCCACCGTGGGCCACACACATGGATTGTCTCTGCCAGCGAAGGACCCTCAACGAGATGCACTGACCCAGTGGCTGCAGCAGTGGGGTCAAGTTTATCAAAGATGATGAGGATGACAGAGGATGGGACAGGGTTCAGATCTGTGGTCCATCGGGTCACTATGAGTCATGCTTGACTCTGTGACACCTGACAACCACCACCATTACTCTATAGGCCAGAACCATTCCTCACCCTGGTCTGTCCCCAGTTACCTGTAATTAATTCATTATCAATAGGTCACCAAATTATTATGCCAGTCACTTGGTAAGGATTTTTAAAAAAATTCTCTTACTGGCCATTTTTAGTACCCATTTTACAAATAGAACTATATTAGTTGAGAGATTAATAGAAAGTCTCGCCATCATCAATGCCCAGCCCAAGCTCTGTCAGCCCCTAACTGCTGCCCCAGACCCCTGACCTCGGGGATGGTGTCTGGCACTTCTGTGAGGTTCTGGTCCCGGCAGGCAACATGCCACCTGGAGTTGTCGCAGGTGCAGATCCATGGGCAGCGCTGGGCGGCTGTGTGCCACGGAGACAGCAGCAGTGGAAACAACATCACCAAGGAAAAGAGGGTGGGACTCTGGGGCCTTGGAGAGGAGAGAGGGCCAACTGTCCACTCAGACACAGTGCTGCTGTCCTCGGAGTCACTCAGATGCCTCTCTTTGGGCCAGAGAAGTCCCATCATTAGCCCCTAACGTGGTGGTTCTGTAGCCACATATTACATTTGAAGAAACTGAGGCTCAGCTGTCTGCCAAGTGGCTTAGTGAGAATGTGCTGACTGTGGGGTGTTGCAAGGCTTGGAGTATGCCCCACAGCTGTGAGGAGGGTCCTGGTCCTGGGACCCCAGTGTGAAGTTGGTGGAGAGAGATAGCCCTCTCCAGACAGATGCAGACAGAGCTTCCCTGGGGCTGGGAGCACCTTAAGACAGCCTGGCAAGAAGTAAGAAGAGAAAGGAGGACACAGGCCAGTCTGGAGACCAGTCTAAGGGACAGGGGTTGGGGAGCCTGAAGTCCCTGAACTTAATGACTGGTCAATGCAACACTGACAAGGTAACCGGGTGGCTCAGGCCTCATCTCTTCCTTTATCTTAGTAGCATCTAAGTGGCCTGGCTTGGGATAGAGGAATCTAAGATAAAGGGGTTAGGCTGGACTTTGGGATAATCCTTCTATCTATTCATACACCACCTTCTCTCTAGCCATCCATCCATCCTCCCATTCATCTACTCACCTATCCTTCAATCCACCCATCCCTCCATCCACTCATCCATCCATCAGTCCACCCACTCCTCATTCATACTTTGTACATTCCATGAATCCTGGAGAATTAGAACATGAACTCGTACAAGCATGAATGTTGGAAAACTACAAGTCATTAAGAATGAAATGGAACACATGAACATCAACATTCTAGGCATTAGCAAGGTGAGACGGACTAGTTTTGGCCACTTCAAATGAGACAATCACATGATACACTATGCAGAGAATGAAAAACAAAAGGGGAAATGGTGTTGCATTCAATGTTAAAAAAACAATGTCAAGTTCTATCCTGAAGTACAATATTGTGAATAATGAATATTATCCATATGCACACAAGGAGGACCTGTTAGTACATTAAATATATGCACAACAGCTAAAGTTGAAGAAGAGGAAATGGAAGATTTTTCATAGACCAAGGTTATCATCCATGAAGAGAGAAAAAGTCACTACAAAGAGGAGAAAGAAAAAGCAAAAGTAAATGTCAGAAGAGACAGTGAAAATTGCAGTAGAGTACTGAGAAGCCAAAGGGAAGACCTGTCTAAATAAAAAAGCTAACAGAAGATTTCAAAGGGTAGCTTGAGAACACAGAGGTATTAGACTGCAGAAAGCTATACCTGGAAAATAAAAAAGAGCTTGCTCAGCATTTCCCAAGCTGAAAGAACAGAAAAGCAAATTTAAGTATTGAGTTGCAATACTTAAAGATGCCACAGGCGAAATCTTGAATGACCCAGGAAGCATTAAAAGAAGATAGAGGGAATACACAGAGTCACTGTGTCAAAAAGAATTGGCCAAAACCAAAATATTTCAGGAAATACCATATAGCCAAGAACCAATGGTAACAGAAGGAAGTTCAAGCTGCACTGAAGGCATTGGAGAAAAAGTGAAGGTCCCAGGAATCCATAGGATATTGACTCGTATATTTCAAATAACAGATGTAGCCCAGGATGTGCTCACCAGTCTGCACCAGGAAATTTGGAAGACAGCTACCTGTCTGACCTACTGGAAGAGATCCATATTTGTTCCCATTCCCAAGAAACGTGATCCAACAGACTGTGGAAATTATCAAACAATATCCCATGCAAACAAAGTGCTACTGAAGATAGTTTAAAAATGGCTGGAACAGTACGTAGAAAATTGCCATAAATTCAAGCTGAAAATAGAAGAGATCATGGCACCGGGGCTGTTGTTGATGTCAGATCCTGGCCGAAACCAAAGAATACCAGAACGTCTCTTTGTGATTTTTTTTTCCGAATTAACAAGGTTTATTTCGAGTTCGAACCTGGGCTCCCATGTGCTGACACAGCAGCATCCACCCGAGAGCCCTTGTGCGAACAGACAAGGGAACACTTGTTGTTGCTGTTGTGTACAATAGCCCTGAAACCTGCTCTATCCTGTGCCAACTTTACTGTCTCTGACACACTAACCCTCATTACCCTAGTCACTGAATCAATCTATCTCATTAATGGTCTTCCTCTTTTTCTCTATCCCTCCATCCTCCCAAGTGTGATGTCCCTCCCCAACTACTGGTCCCTCCTTGCAACATGTCCAAAGTATGTCTGGTGAAGCCTCAGAATCCTTATCTCTAAGGAGCAGCGCAGTTTCACCCTCTCCAGGATGAACCTGTTTGTTCTTGTGGCAGTCCATGGTGTATATTCTACACTATTCTCCAGCACCACAGCTCAAAGGCATCAATTCTCTTTCCATCATCCATAGTCGTTCAGCTCTCTGATGCATAGCAAGAAATTGCAAAGACTATGGCCTGAATCAGGTGCACCTTAGTCTCCAGACTTAGATCATTGCTCTTCAGTACTCTAGAGAGGTCCCTGACAGCAGACTTTACCAATGCAAATCATCTCTTGGGTCCTGATGCTGGTACCAAGAATGTCGATTGCGGAGCCAAACAATGTAAAGCTGTTAACAATCTCAATCTCTTTACAATCTATCATGATGCTGCCAGTTGGCCCACTACATGATTTAAAATTAAGAAGGATGTGCATCGAGGTTGTATCCTTTCTCTGTATCTATTCAATCTGTATGCTGAGCAAATTATTTGAGAAGCTCTGTGATGAGGAACAGGGCATCAGAATTAGAGGAAGACTCATCAGTAATCTTCACCATGCAGATGACACAAATTTGCTTGCTGAAAGTGTGGAGAATTTAAAGCACTTACTGCAGAAGATCAAAGACTATGGCTTTCAATATGGACTGCATCTCAACATCAAGAAATAAACCCTCACCACTGGACTAATGGGCAACATCATGATAGATGGGGGAAAGATTGAAACTCAACAACTTCATCTATCTTGGATCCACAGTCAATACATTTGGTAGCAGCAGTCGAGAGACTGGGTATTGCACTGGAAAGTCTGCAGTCAGGACCCTCTCAAAATTACTGAGGAGCAGTGATGTAATTTTGAGGACTAAGGTGTGCCTGACTCAGGCCATGGTCTTTTCAATTATATGTCTGAGAGCTGGACAATGAGTAAGGATGACAGAATTGATATCTTTGAGTTGTGGTGTTGGAGAAGAGTAATATCCCATGGACTACCAAAAGAACAGACAGGTATATCTTGGAGAAGGTGCAGAGTGTTCCTTGGAGGCAAAGATGATAAAGCTTCATCTCATAGATTGTTGTTAGGTGCCATCGAGTTGAGTATGACTCATACCAACCCTATGAACAAAAGACTTAAACCCAGTCCTGTCCTGTGCCATCCTCACACTTCCTGACACATAAGAGCCCATTGCAGCAGTCACCATGTCAATGCACCTGGCTGAGGGTCTTCCTCTCCTTCGCTGACCCTTCACCCTTCCCAACATCATGTCCATCTCCAAGGAATAGCACCTTCCAACAGTATGTCCAAATGAGGCGAAGCCTCATCATTCTTGCCTCCAAATTATCCATCATCTTTATTTATTGTCCAGCTCTCTGGTGCATATAACAAGTGATTGCAAAGACCATGGCCTGTATCAGGCACACCTTAGTCTCCAGACTGACATCATCTCACATACTTACAACATATTGCTCAGAGAGATTATTCATTGAAGAAGGGTTAACATTCTTGGAAAGGTGGAGGGCCAGTGAAAGAGAGGAAGACCCTCAACCCAATGTATTGAGACAGTGACTGCAGCAATGAGCTAGAGTTTGTCAGAGATTGTGAGGATGGCACAGGATAGGAGATGGTTAAGATCTGTTCTTCATAGTGTTCCTATGGGTCATACTCAAGGGCACCTAACAACTCACTCATCCATCCACCCTTTCATCTCTCCACCCACTCATCCAACCATCTACTCATCTATCCATATACCAACTTATCCAGACACTAACTCATCCAGCCTGCCATTCTCTGTTCATCCAACCTGCCATTGTCTCTTCATCCAGCCATCCTCCCTTTCATCCATCTGTTCACCTAGTCACCTATCCCTCCACCCACTAATTTATACATCCACTTTTCATTCAGCCATCCAGCCATCTCTCCCTGTCTACCCATCCATCCATTGATCCACCTATCCATCCATTCATCCTTCTGTACATCATATCTCCACCCATTCATCCACCTATCCATCCATCCATTGATCCATATCTCCATCCATTCATCCTTCTGTACATATCTCCACCCATTCATCCATCTATCCTTCCATACATCCATCTCCCTGCCCACCTGTAACTCTAGCCATCAGTCCAGCAATCTACCCATTCATCCAACTGTCTGTCCACTCACGCACCCACCCCCCATTTCACCACAGCCCCTTCCCATTGCTTCTAAGAGGGTGCTCACTGCCACCACAGCTCTCCTGGCTTTCCCTGTGCTCTGCCTACTACCCATCAGTCAAAAAGACCTTTCTGAAACACAAATAGGACACTGACACCCTCAATTAAAAATCCTCCAGCGTCCCCTGACTGCCTTCGGTGGGGAAAAAAAATCTAGATTCTTTGTCTGATTGGAGTTCTATGGCGTCACCAAGCTCCCCCCTCCGCCGTATACACAGCTTTGACGGCACTACCTCCTCTTGTCGACCTGCATCCTTTAACTCTGCTCTTAACTCTGAGGCCCCTTCCTGGTCCTGGACTGGATGTCAACTTCTCAAGCAGCCTTCATCTGCACTCACTAGGCTGTCGTTTGTTTCTGTGTGTCCTTTGGGCCCCATGGTCCCGGGTCTTGGATGACCTTCTCCAGAGCCCATGGTGGAGGCTGGGGCTCAGGATAGCCAGGGAGGTAGAGCCTAAAAGGGCTCAGACTCCTGAGTTCTCTGACAACCGCCCAGAGGACTGTTCTGCAGGAAGGCCCTCCTCGGAAAGCCAGCAGGGGGACTGCAGAGATGCTCTGGCCCAGGCAGGGCTAGAGCCCTGTCCTCCCAGCCTCTTAAGATCCCATTGAGGGCAGGGTCTCACCGTGACCACTCCACCACTCCCAGCACCCCTTCTGTCTCCAGGACCCCCACACTCACCCCTCCATGGTACGGTCCTGCCAGCCCTGCCCGAGGCACAGCACAAGAGAAAGCTGAGCGGCCCTCTGGAGCCCCCCTCCTCAGCCCACAGGCTGGCAGCGGGGACAGGGCTGAAAGGAAGGCATTGTCACAGCCTGGCAGGCTGGGGCTTCCTGGGGCTGAGGTGAAGGAGGGCGGGGAGGAGCAGCAGCTGCATTTCCAGGCCTCCGGCCTCAGGGAGGAGGGCCAGGTCTGACAGCCTCCCTCACTGGCCACTGGGGTCTGTGGTCAGCCCACCTGGTTCTGTGTGCACTGCCCTTCCCCCACTGGCCCCAGCTTCCTGTTGCTGTTAGGTGCTTTCAAGTTGTTTCTGATGCCCATACTCCATGTGACAGAACTGAACTGCCCCATGGAAATTTTCTTTTGGGCAAAGTTTTGATCTGTTACCCATGGGGTCCCTCTGAGTCCAGATCAACTCAACAGCACTTAATGACAACATGGACTTTTTTTTTCCCTTTTTTTCTGAATAGTGACTTTATTGATGGTATATGAAAAGACAGGCTAAGCCAGTCCCCTTCTGGGGGGACTGGAAAGAAACTGTCAAGGATGTGAGATTCTGTGTGTGGGAATCGAGTTGGGGCAAGGACTACCCAGCAGCTGAGGGTCTCTCTCTCTTCTAGTGCTATTCCTGGGGCTGGTGGTCTAAGGGGCTTTTATTCTTTGGAGGCCATGTGAACCATCAGGTAGACCACCTGGTTGCTGTAGCCAAATTCATTGTCATACCAGGAAATGAGTTTGACAAAGTGGTCGTTCGGGGCAATGCCAGCCTCAGCATCAAAGGTGAAAGTGTGGGTGTCATTGTTAAAGTCACAGGAGACAACCTGGTCTTCAGTGTATCCCAGGATGCCCTTGAGGGGCCTTGCTTTACTACTCTCTTAATGTCATCATATGTCCAGACCACAGGTCAGAGCCACAACTGACACACTGGGTGTGGGGACATGGAAAGACATGCTAGTAAGTTTCCCATTCAGCACAGGGATGGCCTTGTCCACGGCCTTGGCAGTGCCAGTAGATGCAGGGATGATGTTCTGGGCAGCTCCACGGCCATCAAGCCACAGCTTTCCAGAGGGGCCACCCACAGTCTTCTGGGTGGCAGTGATGGCATGGACTGTGGTCATGAGTCCCTCAACGATGCCAAAGTTGTCATGGATGACCTTGCCCGGGGGGCCAACCAGTTGGTGGTAGAGGAGGCATTTCTGAAAATCTCAAGAGTTGTTATACTTCTCATTGTTGACACCCATCATAAACATGGGGGTATTGGCAGAAGGAGCAGAGATGATGACCCATTTGGCACCCCCTTCAAGTGAGCCCCAGTGTTTTCCAAGGTTGTGAGACACCAGTAGACTCCACAACATACTCATACAACATCACCCCACTGGATGTTGGTGGGATCTCGCTCCTGGAAGACAGTGATGGCTTTCCCGTTGATGACAAGCTTCCCATTCTCAGCCTTGACAGTGCCAGGGGAACATACATGTTGTTGTTAAGTGCCATCAAGTAGAATATGGCTCATGGCGTCCCTATGAACAAAAGATCTGACTCTAGTCCTGTCCTGTGCCAGCCTCACACTTCCTGACACATGAGCCCAATGCAGCAGTCACTGTGTCAGTGCACCTGGCTGAGGGTCTTCCTCTCCTTTGCCAACCCTCCACCCTTTCCAATATCCAAGGAATAGCACCTCCCAGCAGTATGTCCAAATGAGACAAAGCCTCATCATTCTTGCCTCCAAAGAGCACTCTGGCTGCACCCTCTCCAAGACACATCTGTTCCGTTCTCTTGGTCATCCGTGGGATGTTCAGTGCTCTTCACCACCACCACAGCTCAAAGGTGTCAATTCTTTTCCTGTCATCCTTATTCATTGTCCGGGTCTCAGATTCATAGCTAATAATCAGAAAGACTATTCCCTGAAGCAGACACACCTTAGTCCTCAGGCTGACATCACTACTCCTCAATAATTTGGAAAAGTCCCTAACAGCAGATTTTCTCAGTGCAATGTGTTGTCTTATTTCCTGACTGCTCATACCAAGGGTGTTAGTTGTGGATCCAAGCAAGATGACGCTGTTGACAGTTTCAATCTCTTCTCCAGCCATCATGACACTGCCTATTGGTCCAATGGTAAGAATCTTTGTTTTCTTGATATTGAGATGCAATTCATACTGAAGGCTGCATTCCTTGATCTTCTGCAACATGTGCTTCAAATCCTCCTCACTTTCAGAAGGTTGTGTCATCTGCATAATGCAGGTCTCTCTCCAATCCTGATGCCACATTCCTCTTCATAGAATCAATAGAATCTTCTTGGATAATTTGCTCAGCATATAGACTGAACAGGTGTGGTGACAGAATGCATCTCTGACTCATTCTCTTCCTAATTCCAAACCATGCAGTGCTCCCCTGCTTTGTTCACACAACAGCCTCCTGCTCCAGGTACAGGTTCCTCATGAGCACAGTCAAGTGCTCTGGAATTCCCATTCTCCTCAATGTCAGCCACAGCTTGTCATGATCCACACAGGCAAACGCCTTTTCATAATCAATAAAGCATAAATAGACATTCTTCTGATATTCCTTACTTTCAGCCAGAATCCATCCATCTGACATCAGCAGTGATATCCCTGGTGCCTTGACCTCTTCCAAATCCCACTTGAACTTCTGGCAATTCCCTATGCATGTACTGTTCCAGCTGTTTTGAAGGATCTTCAGCAGTATTTTACTTGCATGTGACATCAATGATTTTGTGAGATAATTTCCACTTTCAGTTGGATCACCCTTGAGAATGGGAATATGAACCTCTTCCAATCCGTTGGCCAGATAGCCATCCTCCAAATTCCCTGGCATAGACTGGTGAGTGTATCCAGGGCAGCATCTGTTAATTGAAATACGTCAATGGGTATCCCATTGATTCCTGGAGCCTTATTTTTTGCCAATGTCTTCAATGCAGCTTCTACTTTCTCCTTCATTACCATTGGCTCCCATTTATATGGTACTTCCTGAAATTTTTCAGTGTCAATGAATTCTTTCTGATACAGTGACTCTGTTACATAGACCTTGGAGTTGAGGTCAATGACGGGGTCATTGATGGCAACATTCACTTTGCCAGAGGTAAAGACGCCCTGGTGACCAGGTGTCCAGTGCGGCCAGATCAGTTTTTTCCGATCTTCACCATGGTGTCTCAGGGTCGCAACTGAGGCTGCATGAGAAGAGAGGACTATCGATCGACGAGGAGCAGAGAGCTGACCACATGAAATTTTCCAGGCTGTAATCTTTACAAGGGAGCTTTGGTGGCCTAGCGGGTAAGGAGTTGCTTTGGCAATCCACTAAGCAGTTTGAATCCACAAGCCATCCTATGGAAGAAGGATGGCCAGTTTCCTCCTGTGTGATTTACTATCTCTGAAAACCTGCTGGAGGTCAGCTATGAGTTGGTTCTGAGTTTGAATCATCAACCTTTCTTTGGGGTTAGCTGTCAAGCATGTAATGTTTTCCACCATTGGACTAGTAATAGGGAGCTCTGATGGCCTAGTGGCCTAGAAGCTGCACTACAATCCCAAAGGCACTCAACAGCAGACTCTACTGAGGATCCTGGCGAGGTTCACGCTGGACAGTGCTTTGCTGTGGTCTTTGCAAGGCAGCCAGGAGTTGGAACCGAGTCACTGGCAAGGAACATTCTCAAGCTCACACTATTTACCGCTGTGGATCTATTCTGTAATTTTTTTTTTCTTGTAACATTACTGGGATTTATACAGGCTGGTTCACATCAGCCATTCATTTTTAAATGGCAGTATACCATTATATGTTGTTGTTATATGCCTTCGAGTTGCCTGTGATTGATAGTGACCCTATGTACACGACAGCTCTATACCCTGCTCTGTCCTGAGCCAACCTCATTGTCTCAACACACTTACACCTGTAACTCTAGTCACTGAGTCAATCCACTCCGTCTGGAGTCTTTGTCTCCTGTGCCGACCCTCCACCTTCCAAGCATGATGTCTCTCTCCAAGGACTGGTGCATCCTGGCATAAATTTATCAAATGTACTCATTAAGTGTTTACATTACTGTTCCTTCCAGTTTGATTTGCAGTACAAACTATGTTGCTGAGAATATCTAAATTTATGTGTTTTGGAGGATTATTAAAAGATTATAATCCAGATTATAGCAGAATTCAGTCAGGACAAGCTTCTGAAATGTGCTCGCAGGCACCCCAGCCTTGAGCCTTGTGGGTTAAAGCCAGTGTTTACAAAGTCCTCAGTCCTGCCAATGATGGCTTTCACCGTCCCCCCACCCCCACCCCGTGATGTTCAACACACACGGGCCAAGGCTCTGAGCTTAGCTCTGCTGACTGGGGCAGCAGTCCTAAAGTAACTGTATCTCATGCTGCCTCTCTGGATAGGCATGGCTGTGCTGCTGTAGGTGCAGCTGCAGCTGCAGCAAGAATTTCGGGACTCAAACGATGTGTTACATTCTCTTGCTGCTGCTGCTGCTTCGTTGATGGGGAAGGTGATCCTACCCAAGTCGTTTTCGCTTGCTGGACACATTTTTGAAAAAGGGCATTTCAGGTAAACTGGATCATACCACAAAACCAGATACAAAAATGGGATGTTAAGACTGGTTTCTTTCACTTAGCATGATGCTTTCATGGCTCCTCCTTGTACCAGTGTGTCACTATTTTTGATGATAATAATATCCCATTATAAAGACATCTCATCATTTGTATTCCCATTGTCTTGTTGATGGCCTTTTGGGGTTTCCCCACATTGGTGGAAAGATGAATAATGCAACTGTGTGCAGTTTCTTATGATACAAGCGAGCGACTCTGGTCAAGCAATCACAGACCTAGTTATTTACCAAAGAAAAATCGTACCTATGGTATTTTCTACTGCTTCATGTTCATGCAAAAATTGTACAAAACATAAGAATCAGTGTCTCCAAATTGGCAAAGAATATTGATGACACCATGGACTGGCCTAAGAAGCCACAAACGTCTCAGGGAGATGTGTCCTTCAGAGGCAGAGGGGAGATAGGATCTCACATAATCTGGGCCTGTTCCCAGGAGGGACAGTCTGTGGAAAAGGTTATCACGCTGGGAAAAATAGAGGGTCCGTGAAGGAGAAGAGGACCCTCAATGAGCTGGACTAACACAGCTAACTGCAGTAACAGGCTTATTCTACATGGCAGCATTGACGATGGTGCTACACCCTGTGGCTTGTTTGTGCTGTACATGCGACTGCTTTCAGATTCAATGGCACCTACAAGAATGTCCACAAGAAAAGATCCTATAACAACTATGAGTATCATCTCACTCCAGTAAGAACAGAAAAACTTAAACAGAGCAGCAAACAACAAAATGCTAGTGAAGTTGTGGAGAAACTGGAACCCTTATTCACTGTTGGTGGGAGTGTAAAATGGTGCAACCACTATGGAAGGCTGTATGACGCTTTCTCAAAAAGTTGCAAATAGAAATACCATTTGACCCAGCAATTCCATCCATTACTGGGAATTTATCCTAAAGAGACCATAACTGATACCCAAGCAGATATATGCACACCCATGTTTATCCCGGCTTTGTTAACAATAGTAAAGATTTGGAAATAAAACAAGTGCCCATCAACAAACTAATGGAGAAGTTGTGGTATATTCACACAATGGAATACTATGCTGCTTTGAAAAACAAGGAATTCATGAAATATTATGCAAAATGGATGACCCTGGAGGACATTATGCTGAGTGAAATATCTCAGTCACAAAAGGACAAACACTGCATAGTGCCACTGTTGTAAAACGGGACTGACATCAGGGTTGGGGGGAGACTGAGAAACAGGGAATAGATAATGCTTACTTCATTAAAACAGGTGAGGGAGAGAACTGTTTAAAAGTGATACGATTAGGTATTATTATCATGACAAGAGTCCAGAATGAAGACTGCATAGTGGAGTGGACTTGGAGAGAGGGACTGTATAATAATTGAAGAGTTTTTCTTTTACTTTTCAAAGAGAAGAGGTGAACTGGGTGGGGAGGGAGAAAAGTGCAACAAGGAATGAATGGAAAAACCAACGTCCCTGAAAATGTTTATTAAAATTAATTAAAAAAAAAAAAAGATCATGACTGGCGTATTGGAGCAGCTTCACTTCTTGGTGGCTATGTGCAAGTTTTTCTGAAGCAAATCCTCAGGAACGGAAGCTGAAGTCATGGATTACAGGGATTTCCAACTTATCTGGTAGTGGACACTCCCCCTGGCAGTGCATGAAACGGTGGACAGACGTCCTCTCAGCGAGTTTTGCTAGTCTGCTCTGAAGTGGCGTCTGTGTCGTTTTCTTCTGCCTTTCCTCAGTGGCCAGTGGGGCAGAACACACCTTCTCCATGGCTTCCTCTTCTCATTTGCTTGTTCATATCCTCTGCTCAGCTGTAACTGGATAATTATCCTCAACCTTGTTCTTTATGTTGTAATGTCCTTGTTTCTCTTACCGCCTCATCTTTTATGGGTTTGGAGGTTCTTTTTGGCATTGTTTTTCATCTTTCACTTTGAAATATGCCACTGCCTTCATGACTTGTTGTCTTAAAATACTCCTTTTAGTTCCACTTTTTATTTTCCTTTGGAGCACGTTTTACAAAGTTGTGATCTGAGTGTAAGTTGACACAGCAAACTGGCTTCCTATCCAAACATGCGTATTTTGTCTTGAAAATTGTGGAAAGTATCATAAACATGCTTGTCATCTCTGCTGGGAGAGGCAATCCATTCCTTCCACTGACAACAGCACTATCACACACCTGTTGTTATGTGTCGTCGAGTTGCTTGAGACTCAAAAGTGACCGTCTGTACAACAGCTCTGAAGCATGTCCTGTCCTGAGCCGGTCTCACTGACTCGTCACATCTACCCTCATTGCTCTACATACTGTGTCAATCCATCTCATCCAGGGTCTTCCTCCTCTGTGTTGTCCTCCATCCTTCTGAGCCTGATGTCCTTCTCCAAGGACTGGTCCCTCCTGGCCACATTCCCAAAGTATATGAGACAGAGCTTCAAAATCCTAGCCTCCAAGGAGAACCTTGGTTTTACCCTCTTCAGAATAAACCTGTTTGTTCTCCTGGTGGTCCAAGGGATGTTCAACATTCTTCTCCAGCACAACTCAAAGGCATCAATTTTTCTGTCATCCATACCAACATATACCTAAACTTACTTGTTTAGCTTGCTTTTGAACAAAGATATTGTTCTGAAATTTTCCCATTATGTTAAGCATGCAGCTGTAGTTGATGCACTCTTTTATATTCTTGTGGTCTGGATTAAAGTATTCGTGACAAGTTTGACTCCCATTCTATGGGAGAATTTCCACAAGAATTGTCACCATACTTGCCATCTGGTTGTCCGTTTCCCATACTCTCTCACCTTCGCTTATTTCTCTTGGTTTTGGGTTCAGTGTTGACCTTTTAGGGCCATACAGATGGTCTTCCGGTCAGCACTGAGCTAACCTTCGTTTTGGGTTAAAAATGGTCTGTGAAGCGAGCTCTGGTGGCCTAGTGGCAAGAAGCTGCACTGCAAGCCCAGAGGTGCGTGGTTCAAATCCACCAGATGCTCTGCTGGAGATGGAGGGACAATCTCCTCCTGTACCAGTCAGATCCAATTTGACGGTACACACATAACAAATAAAAAAAAAAAAAAAAAAAACACCACACAAAATAAACAAAAAAAAATTGGTCTGTGAAAAAATGGTCTCAGGGGCGAGTGGGGGCTCAAGGTGTAAAGGGCACCTCTGGGGGTCTCAAGGAGCCCACTGGTCTCAGGGGATGTGGTGAGTCTGACCTTTTCAACATGTTTTCACTACTGTGTAGTTACACCACGTGACTGTACATCAGCCGTTCTCCCAGCTTGGCCTTGGGTGCCACCTATAGGCCCCCATGATGAGCTGCTATGCTGGGCGCCCCTGCCCACGCTTCCTGCTGGCTGTCTGGTCCAGGGAGCCTGCTGGGAGCAGAAGTGCTATCTCAGGCCACCCCCCACACACACACCCCCACCCCCGCCCCCGGGTCTTCTTGGACCCAACCCTGTTCTGAGCCCAGGCAGCTGTGACCTTTTCAGCCCCGAGTCGTGGTCCTCAGATCCCAGAGCACGTGTGATTTCAGGGCGGCTGCACAGTCCTGGGGGCATCTGAATCTCAGGGAATGTGCTGGCCTTTGCAGAGAGGAGAATTCCAAGGTCTTCCCACCCCCCAGCCCCAGACATTGGGGAGGAGTCTTCTCACAGCTGACTGACAGGTTTGGGGGCCGGTTCCATTTGAAAGAGCCCTGGTGGTGCAATGGTTAAGCACTTAGCTGGTCTTCACAGGTGGTTGCTGCTCCTGGGGAGAAGGCCGTGGCAGCCCCTCCGGTCAATGCCTGTCTGCTGAGAGGGTCTCCAGGGGTCTGACTTGATGACATTGGATGCCTCAGCTTTCAGCATGTCTTCGCAGACGGAATCTGCAGATGCTTTGCCCTGAAGAACGAGGCTGGTGGAAAGAGGGGCCCGAGAGCTCCGGGTGGGCTTCTCGTCTGAGCGCCCTTCTCCCATCCGCCTGACTCTCGTCACTTATTGTGAAGAATTTGTTGATCCCCACTGCCACCCACACCAGACACAATACTGTCTTCAGCATCAGAAGCAATGTTGTTCAGGGTAGCATCTGCCAAGGTTGGCACACAGCCTCGGAAGGGGAGGCCCCGGAGTCAATCAGCCCACATGTGCCTCTTCCTGATCCACAGGCATCCTTCCCTCATCCAGCCAGGAAGGTCGACTGGCTCCTAGGGAGCCAAGACATCAGGTGCTGTCCCGAGGAGTCTCATTCCTGGGGGAGCAGGCCGAGTGTGCATGCTCAGGTGGGAGGGGAGGCGGTCGACTGCTGTCCTCTCACAAGTGCAGAGGTAAGGACAGACCCTGGAGGGTGCCCAGCCTAGACCACCAGGACAGGCCCAGTTCTGGGAAGCGACCTCAAGGCCAGGCCCAGCTGATGCAGGCTGGTGGACACAAGAAGGGGCCCCAGGACACGCACACAGCTCAGAGGTGGGGAGACGGTGAAGGTGTGTAGGTCGAGGGAGCTCCTGTCTCCAGGAAACCCAGCCCCTTGTGGGCACCGGCTCCCAGCCCTGAGGGTAGAGCTATTGTGCCCAGCAGCCAGGGAGCTTTCAGGCCTCTTCTACAGAACTGGTGATGCCTCAGTCCAGTGAAAGAGGCTTCTCAGTCTCTGGTGCCACACATGACTTTATTTAAGCCCTGGGCACAGCCCAGACACAGCGCACAGGGGAAGCAGGGGGCCCTCAAAGCATCATCCACCTAGCTCAGTCCCCACCCTCAACTGCCACGAGGGACCCTCTAGGAGCTGCTACCCAAGCTGTAAGTCAGGCACCAGGGGCCCTGCCCCTTGTAGCCAGGCTTGTCCAGGTGCCCTCCGGCTCGACCCCAGACTGGCCATCTCTTCAGTGGTGGCAGGCTGCCAGGCCAGGTGTCAGTGCTGCCAGCCTGTGGCTCTAGTCTTGCACAGCCATTCCTGGGCTGGCCCCTCACTCCTCCTGGCCACACGATGTGGGCAGGGTCCTGCCCTCTGCTGACCAGCTCCTGCCCCACCTGGCAGTCTCCACTCACAGGTCAAGCTGTCCGTACAGCAGGGATGGACTGTGGGGATGGCAGTCTGGTCACTGTGACCCAGGTTTGGCAGCAAGAAGCAGATGTAGCCCCAAGTGAGGGCTCCAGCGTGGTAGGCAGTCCACAGCACAGGAGACACACAGACATTGACCCACTAGGAGGGGACAGCAAGGTGGCGGGGACAGGCGCCAGGGTCACGACACCCAGAGCACCCCAGGTGGCGGCGTGTTTAATGGGACAGCATAGCACTTGTCTTGTCCCTGGGGGCAGCTCCTGAGACAGGACCAGGCCAGCCCAGCAGACACATAAAAACCCTACTGACAGGAAGGACACAGCGCCCACGCCCCATACGGCACACACTCAGATGACATGGCACACCAGACAAAAGTCCCTCCCTGCCCCCGATCCGAATACTGTCTGAGGAGGCGGCTGGGCCACAGCTCCGCTGGCCACACCTTGTTCTTCCGCCGCTGCCCAGGCCAGGAGGGAGAGGCTGGCTTGCGTCTAGACCTTGTACAGCGTCTGCAGCAGGTTGTGGCGGGCAAAGGAGCAGGCTTCCAGGGCGCCATTGGGCCTGAGGGAGAGACGGGTCAGGGTGGGCTGCTGCTTCTGCGGCATGAGTCAGGCCGGACCCAAGCAGCTAATCCCATGATGACTCTGGGATGTCACTCCTCTGTTCCCCACACTGAGGGTGGGGTACACAGGAGGCCCAGAGAGGCTGGTACCCCATCCTGGGCCAAACAGCCCACAGGTCTGTCCAGACAGGAAGCTGGGGCTGCCTCCTTCCACCACACAGCCCCTGTCGGTGGCTTGGACAGGGACCCTCAGTGCCCACAGTGTCTTGCCTGAACCCCCATCCGCCTGAGATCCTAGCATCAAAGCAGAGGAAGACACTGTAGGGTGGGAAATGGACCCTAGTGGGGTGCAGCTAGGACCAGGACCGTGGGCTCCCTGACTGCAGGCCTGTGGACACCTCTGGTCCAAGCAGGCTTGGGGTCAGGGACTGAGGGTAGGGGACTGGCTCTGGGGTGTGAGGGTTGCCCACAAAAGCAGCAAGGATAGATGCTGAGGGGCTATGAGAACATGGAGGTGTTAAGAGTAGGGACAAGGTAAGCAGGAGACAAGCAGGGGTCACAGTCAGCGTCTGGGACTGTCCACTGACCTCCATCACCCTTAGTTCTTGCTCACCACTTCCCTGCAGACAAGGGCCCTACAGCCCCAAGGACCCTGACTAGGCATGTGACCTGGGCCTGGCTACACTGTGTGCAGCCCAGAGAAACTCAAATTGGAAGATTACAATGAAAAGATGAAGCTGGCAGGAAGCTGGTGGAGCATGCAGGGCCTCAGGAAGGACACCTGGACATCTCCTGACTCATCATGGGGGTTCCTGGGGTCTGGAGATGTTATGAAACTCAACTACAGCTTCCACTGCCCAGGACCCTCCAGGATAAGACCAAGCTCCTGTGTCTCAGCTCCATAAAGGGGGGTAGCTGCACGAGCCAGGTAGGGCTCAGGGGTCCTTGGAAAGAAACACTGAACTGCCCCCAGAAACCACACCAAGCACACAACCCGGTGTGACCTGGAAGGTGAAGAGTTACACATCTGTCCCCCACAAGACAAAACACTGTCCCTGAGCCCCTGCCCTCAGCTGGGCAAAGGGGAGACCTCCAGGATACTGAGCCCCAGGGGAATGGATGCCCAAGCCTGGGAGACTTCCCCTAAGTGGGTGCTGGCCGGGTGGGACTCGTGGACAGGGTCTGCTCAAGCAGGCCAGGCAAGTCCTGGAACATGGAGGCCTTGGCTAGTGACGCCAAGCTGGGGACACTCACTTGGTCACGAATGCCAGCAGCAGGGGAGCCAGGGCCTTGGGGAAGTAGTCCTGCTGCACCATGTGGTTCAGAGCCATCAGGGGGCCATACAGATTGGCAATGGCCTTGACCTTGTCTTCACTCTGCAAGAACACAGCAAAAAGGTTGTTTTTTTTTTTTATTTTGAAGGTAAAAAGATAGATTCTTGGAAAAAAATATGGAGGAGAGGCCAGCATTTAGGGTGAGCTTCAGGGGTACCCAGGAGTCGTGGGTCTCCAGCACCCAGACCACTGAGAATGCCCCTCAGCCGGGTTGATGCTGAGCCAGAGCCCCAAGGGAGGGCCCAGGGCTTGAGGTCAGGGGTGGGGTGGTGAGAGGAGGCTGAAGGCTCTTCCTCCTCCTCATCGGCCCCTCCTCCCCAGATTCCCCCCGCCTCTCCTGCTCCCTCTTCCAGCCTCACCTTGAGCAGACCCATGTGGATAAGGAGCCTGGTGAGGAAGACGTTGGAGTTGAAGGAGGAGGAGCTGAAGGCTTTCTTCATCAAGGCGTCTGTAAGAGGTGACCAGAGGGAGGGGAGATGTGGACACAGGTCCCAGATCGAGGGGGCCACAGGGACCGGCAGAGGGCTCAGCCATCGTCTGGCCCTTCTGTGCCATGGCTTCACGTACTAAAGGCTTGGCATGCCCACTCACTGTGCCCACCGGGTACGTGTGACAGGCCTCACCAGCCAGTGTTCAGATAAATCACCAAGTTGAGGGGTCAGTGCAATGAGGGCTGAGGGGCTAGCCTGGGGCACCAGACTTTTACATAGGAATTATTAACCCGTTCCCACGAGTCCAATGCTATGGATTCCACTCCTCCCTTCCCAGGGCCTCAGCCCTCCCCAGTGCTCCACTGAGCCAGGACAGCAAGCAGGGGCCCTCCCCCCCACATTCACGCCCCTCCTCTCCTGTCTGCCCAGCCATGTGCCCTGCCCCTGAAGGCCCGGTCCCCATAAGGTGACAGTGCACTCAGGCCGGCAGGTAACCGAGAGGCAATGAGGTAGACACGGCTGGGCTGGCTCCAACATCACAAGTGGGCGTCCTCCCCACATGGCAAGTCCCACTGAGGGGACATATCACAGGCACACAGAGGTGGGGACAAAGACTCAGCTCTCCTCGCCTTGCCAAGGGGCTTGGGCACCTGAACTCCGGGCTGTGTCCACGGGGCCTTGGGATGTGACCCTCTGGTCTTTCCATTGGAGCATGCCCCTCAATTCTGGCATCTTCCTGATACCTTTGCCCTACCTCACAAGGCCTGGAAAGGCTTGTGAGCTGCCTGGACACGGCTGTGCAACCGGGGGGAAGCTCTGCAACTCCAGGCTGCGGTGTCTTCCTCCTCGGAGAACACAGCAGAGAACAGCCCGTCCGCCCCGTGCGGGACTGCGAGAACCTGGGAGTCCAGGCCTGGGGGCTGACGGTGACCAGCAAATGTCTCTCCCAGGGAGGGTGAGCCCCCAGGTCTCTCTCGCCACGTTACCTACTGCGTCCTGCACAGCAGTCCTCACCGCGGCCTCGTCCTTGAACACAGAAGACACCTTGAGGAAGGCACAGACCACTTTCTCTGGGTCAGACGTGTCAATCTGAGGGGATAAGACAGTGGTCCTTAGACATCCTCTGAGCCTGGACTCGAGCCCCCATCCAAAGATGACCTCCCAGTCAGACAGCAGGCTTCTCACAATGATCGACCCTGAGACCTAATGCAGCATTTGGCCCAGAACCACGTTCAGAAGCCAGAAAGGGGCAGGAAAGATGTCAACCTGGGACAGCAAAAAAGTGGGAATTGCGGCTAATGCCAGAGGACAGGATGTGTGCAGGCTGAACAAGACACAAATGTGCTCAGATCACTTTTAACCCCAGATACACCACCACCAACAATGGCCGACCGTGGGGATATCATATCCTGAGCTCGGCGCAGGCTGGAGAAGCCTTGGCCACACACAGGCATCTGGTGGGCCATCCTGGTCCCATTCTTACATTAACGTCCCCCATGTTGTTCCCCTTTTGGAGCAATCCCAGGAGCCCTCGGAGGGCCAGGCTGGGGAGGCCACGCACCTGCTGGGCTATAAGCACAGAGCTCTTGGGTCCCAGGCGCAGCAGCTTGTCCGCGGAGGGAAAGGCGAGGAAGGTGGAGACATCTGAGGGCAGCGGGGAGGACAGGACGGGTGCTGGCTCCTGAGGAACAGGCAGCATTGGGGGCTCCACTGAGTGCCAGCCCCAGGATGCCCCCCAGCTCGGCCCACACACCTGCCAGAGCCCCCAGGCCTCAGGTCTAGAACGCAATCTATCCCCCCTCTCTGAAGGGCCTAGGCGCTGACCTGGAGGGGCTGGGGCCAGTCACCTCCCTAGGACTCGGTCACACTGCCAGTGGAGCCCTCACCAGGATGCCACGAAAAACTCGAGGCACATGGGGCTCCAAGCACCCCCAGAGCCCAGAAAAAAACATTAAACAATGCCTAGCTGTTTGCTTAACTGCTTCAAAAAACTGGAAAAGCAGCCCAATGCAACATGAGGGGGTCCTCAGTGCGGCCCACAGTTCTCCGGGGGCTTTAAGTGGAAACCTATGAGGGAACACGAACGGGTGAATGAGGCATGTCACCAATGGACATGCCAGCCCCCGGTCAGCCGAGGCACCTGGCCCTGCCACTGTCCCCCAATTCAGAGAGGGCTCCCAAAGAGTGGGCAAAGCAATCCACATCAGAACCTCCTTATGCTCACTCGTTTTTAAAACATTTGTTCTTTTAATGACAGGTACACAGAACAATCTCACTGACTTCACATGCAAGCAAGATCCTACTGAAGATTATCCAAAAACGACTGGAACAACACATCAACAGAGAACTGCCAAAAGTCCAGGCTGGGTTTAGAAGGGGTCGTGGTACTAGAGATATTGTAGCTGATGTTAGATGGATCTTGGCTGAAAGCAGGGAATGTCTGTGTTTCACCGACTATGCAAAGGCATTTGACTGCGTGGATCATAACAAACTGTGGCTGACTCTGAGAAGAATGGGAATCCCAGAACACTTGATCATTCTAATGCAAAACCTATACTTAGACCAGGAAGCAGTCGTCAGAACAGAGCAAGGGAACACTGCATGGTTCAAAATTGGGAAGGGCGTACGCCAGGGATGCATCCTATCTCCATACCTTTTCAACCTATATGCAGAACAGAAATGTGGGGTCAAGATTGGTGGACGATTTATCAACAATCTGCGTTATGCAGATGACACAACCCTGCTTGCTGAAACTGAAGAAGACCTGAAGCATCTGCTGCAGAGGGTCAAGGAGTGCAGCCTACAATATGGATTGAGGCTCAATGTCAAGAAGACAAAGATTCTCACCACTGGACCAATTGGCAGCATCAGGATGGATGGTGAAGAGATTGAGATTGTACACAGCTTTAGTTTGCTTGGCTCCACAGTCAACAGTCTTGGCACCAGCAGCCAGGAAATTAAAAGGCGCATTGCCATGGGAGAGTCTGCTGTTAGGGACCTCTCCAAAGTACTGAAGAGCAATGGTGTCTCTCTGGAGACTAAGGTGCATCTGATACAGGCCATGGTCTTCACAATCACTTGTTATGCATCAGAGAGTTAGACAATGACCAAGGAGGATAGAAGGAGAATTGATGCCTTTGAGCTGTGGTGGTGGAGAAGAGTATTGAGAATACCATGGACTGCTAGGAAAACAAACAGATTTGTCCTGCAAAGGGTTAAACTGGGTGGCTCCTTGGAGGCAAGGATTCTGAGGCTCCGTCTAACATACTTTGGACATGTTGTGAGGAGAGACCGGTCCTTGGAGAAGGACATCATGCTTGGTAGGGTGAAGGGACAGCGCAGGAGGGGAAGGCCCTCTATGAGGTGGACTGATTCAGTGACTGGGATAATTGGGATGGGAGTGTCAGACACAGTGTGATTGGCACAGGACAGAGCGGAGTTTAGGGCTATTGTACATAGGGTCACTATGAGTCGCAAGCGACTCGACGGCACATAACAAACAACAACAACAACATACACATATACACACATATACATACATATATAACAGATACATTATAAGTATCACAGAATTATAAATAGTATTTTTCTGGTGGCCTGGCTGGTAAGGAGTTGTGCGTCCATCCTGAAGGCAGGCAGTTTGAATCCACTAGCTGCCCTGAGGGAAGGGAGATGGTCAGTCTCCTCCTATGGGATTTACAGCTTCTGAAAATCAGCGGGAGGGTCAGCTAGGGGTCAGTTCCCGCATATAATAGCATATATTTATACATAAACACAAATCTAGAAACAGGTAATGCTACAGACTTAGAAAGAAATCTGTATTGTTACAAGCGAATCCTAAATGCAGACGGGCTATTGGACGAGTGTCTTTGTTCATCATTCCACTATGTTCATGGAACAGATTCAGGGCCCCAGGACCCATGAGGAAGGTGGGGCAGCCCCCTGCGGTTTAAGAGGCCTTGACTTCTGCATCATGAGGCGTCACTATTACAACAGAGCTCATCCTGACAGGTGACACCCCAGGCCCAAGCAGACCGGGCTCCCAGCTTTTCCAGGCTGTAAATCTTCAGGGATGCTGACTGGTGCGTGGCCATGGTGGTGAAGTGCATTGTGTGTTGGGCTGCTAACTAAAAGGTAGATGGTTCGAGTCCATCAGCTGTCCTGGGGAGAGAGAGGGGGTGGTCTCCTGTAAAGATTCTACCACCTGGGCAACCGATGGAGGGTGGCCAGGTGGTGGCACCGACTTGCTAGCAAGGGGCCTGGTTTCTCACTCACAGTAATGTGCCACCACTGGGCGGCTCCACGCCATCTGACCGTGGAGGTGCCTCTGGGGACCAGGGCCCTGATCCCAGCTACCAAGGAACTCACCCCACCATCAGAGTCCAGAATCTTCCTGGAGGGGGTGGGCGACTCCGCTGCTTGTTCCTGCTGCTGTGGCTCCTCCTCCTCCTCCTCTTCTTCCTCCTCTTCCTCCTCCTCTTCCTCCTCGTCTTCTCCATCGTCCTCTTCGTCGTCATCATCATCACCTTCGTCATCACTGTAGAGAGGAACCAGCTGAAGCAGAGCTCCCTGCCCAGGGGCCCCGGCAGCTGAGAGGCTTGGCTCCAAGAGCCCCAGAACACAGCCTGGCAGGGCGCCCATGGTGAGAGGGTGCCCCCGGCTGGAGGAGGGAGAACACGGCCCACCGCTCAGAGAAGTGCTGGTGCAGACAGCGGGGGCAACCTCAGCCCAGCCCCAAGGGAGCCCCAAGGCCGCAGAGGAAAGAGAGAAGGGGAAGAAAGATCTGCCTTTCACAGCCAGAGCCCAGGGGCTGGTGGGAACCCCACTCAGGCAGGGACACCCCCATCATGATGAGGACAGGGAGGTGTGGGTAAGAAAAAGTCAGTGGGAGGCTATGCACCCCCAGGAGACCCCATTCCTGCAGCAGCTCAGGGGCCTGGCACTGGGGAGATAAAACTCTCTGAAAAGTGAACGCAGCGGATGTGGTGGTCACAGGGGTGACCTCTACGGCTCACCCCTACATGGATGACCCACACCCCAGGACCTTCGCCTTCCATCTCCAATCTCCTTCTTCACACTGGAGCGTTCCCACCAGCAAGATCACACGCTCCACAGTCGGCCTTATCTCAAACACCAGCCCGAGCCCCAGCCTGAAAATGCCCATCTCCCACCCCTGCCACGACCCTCCACTCTTCTGTCCCGGACCACAGCTTCTGATCAGCCACACGCCCACATTCAGAGGATTCATCCTCTCCTGCTGAGCCTCTGTCCAATCTGCGACACCTCAGTTCTATGGCCCCTTCCGGAGCTATTCCCAGTTCATCCCAATGGGGTCTTATCCTCACACCCCGACTGCCTGGCACAGAGGTCGACCAATGAGTAGGACTGAGAAGGATCAGGTGGCAGCATGGCCTGGCCTACCTGAGCGACGCCAGCACCTTGGCCATGCTGAAGCCCTCCAGAACCTCCTGAAGCTGCTCACAGCCTTCTTCCCCCAGGGCGTTGCCTGCACAAGGGGGAACGGGGGTCAGGACAGGTTCGGGCCACTGGAGGATGGGCAGCGCCCCCCACCAGCTCAAAGGCTGGGCTGGGGCCGTGACTACCGTTGAGGTCCAGCTTCTCCAGCTCGGCCTTGTCTGCCACGGCCTCGGCAACGGCCAGCGCAGCCTCTCTCTTGATCTCACAGAAGGACAGATTCAGCTCCTGCGGGTGAAGCAAAAGGTGAGGAGACGGCCAGGAGCGCAGGCCTGGGGACCATGTGCACCTCGAGTCTCAGCCCCCTGGCGAGCGCAGGGCGGACAGAGAGCATGGAGCACCAACACCCAGGACCCAAGAAGGTGCCAGGTACCAAACCCGATTCCAGACCCAGCTGACTCTGGAGACCCTTTCTTACGAGGTGCCTCTGGGTAGATGCAAACTGTCAACCTTCCATCGCTGAGTTAACTACATGTCCCATTCCCTCCCCTGCTGCGTACGGATGTTTGAATCAGGGTCACCCCATAGGACAGGGCGGCACTGTCCCCTAGGGCTGCTGTCACTGTCATGGAAGCAGCCTGCACAGCTCTTTCCCACGATGACTGCGTGCTTAACCGCTGCACCACCAGGACCTTTTGTGCCTCACTCCAGGACTCACAAGCACATTTGGATCCGCCCCACATCACGCCTCCTTCCCACGTCAAGAACACAGAAACTGCTGCTCAGAGCCAGGAGGCGGCCCACCTGCCTCTACAGACGAGACCCTCGCAGCCCCTGGTCCCGCGGCAGAGCCCGTGCGACGTGGACGCTACCTTGAGCCTGGGCAGGCCCCCACGCACGGCGTCGGCGATGGCCACTGCACCCTTGGAACGCACCAGGCAGTCCCCGAAGTTGATCACCTCCACCTGACGCAGGATCTTCAGGGTCTGGGGTGAGAACGCAGGGAGCTGGGTGAGGAGCGGGCCTCACCAGACCCGCAGCAAACCCCAGCAGCATCTCCTCCATACTTCACACTGTCCTTGGCATCTCCGCCCGGTTCAGTCGTTGACCGCCTGGCCAAAGCCACCACCCCTGCTACAGACAGACCCTTTTCCTGAGGTGTCCGAGACTCCCTCCCAGCTCCGTTACTTCCAGCAAACGTGTCCCATATCTGTCTCCCCTCTTCATCCCATCACCCCTCCAAAGCCCATCACTCCAGACCAGGCCCATACACGGGGCCACCAATGGGCCTTTCCACGGGCTACCGACCCCTCTCCTGGAAAGGCCCCTGTCCTCTGTCCGGAACATGCCCTGCCCCACCTCACCTCGGCCATGGCCACGGCCCCCTTCTCTGTGAAGGTGTTGTCATTGAGGTTGATGACCCGCAGCAGGGGGTTGATGGCGAAAGCCTGGGCCAGGGCTGTGACTCCAGGGTGGTTGATCCCGTTCTGTGGCATGTGGACCTCCTCCAGGGTCCCAATGATCTGGGAAGGACAGAGAGCCATGAGCAGGTGGGCAGACAATGATCCCTAGCCGGCTGGGCCTCCACAGTTCAGCTCTGGATGGAGCACAGGCCAGGCACCTTTGTCCTGGGGACCCAGCAGGGCACACACACAGGGCCTCCTAACAAGCACCATCGGCCAACCAAGGCCCAGTACAGGCCTGGGCTGTTCGTGTTCTCTGTGCCAGGGCTCCTTCGGGCAGACGAGGGAAACCCACCGACCCCACTACAGAAGAATGTTTCTAAATGTGAAATGCTATGGGGTTGCCACATGTGAGCATGGCTGCATCCAATCCTCTCCACAGCCTGTGGGAGCAAGACTGCACTGGGATGCTCTTCAGGGAAGAGTGGGCAGCAGACAGCTCTGACGTCACACGCCCAGCACCGCAGGGTGCCTTCGGCAAGCGCTGGCTGCAGTCAGGGCCCCACGCTCTGAGGATCCATGTGGCCCTCCCCATTCTGCAGCCTGCCCGGCCTTTCCTCCTGGGCCCTCCCTGCCTAGTCACACAGGTAAGAGGGTCTTCCGTAAGCCACCAACCACCAAGCTCTTTCAGCCTGGCCTTTATTCGCTTTTAAAACTGTTCGCTGTTGTTGAGGATACAAAGTAGAATATCACACCAATTCATCCATTTCTAGATGTACACCTTAATGACACATTCATCCTGTGACCAGGCAAGTCCCCCACCATTCTGACCCTCTTCAGAGCTCTATCTTCCCCATTAACAGAACCGAGGAAGCAATATTTCTGCACCCACATTTAAAGACCCTCTGAATTCCATTCATGGACTGCAGGGTCCACTCTCAAGTCAAGAGTGCTGAGGACACATCACAAAGGTTTGGCACAAGCAGCACAACCCTGTCTTCAGCGGCTTGAGGACATTCCCTCAAAGAGGGGAACTAGCCCCTCCGGCTCCTGCCACAGAGAAGCCAAACCTCTCTTCTCTTCTCCCTGCGGCCTAGTGGGCCCAGGACAAACCCCCCATGAGGTCTGCAGCAAAGGACAGATGCGGCAGGCGCTGCTCAGAGGGGCAGGACTGTGGGGGTCTGAGAAGAGGGAGATAACTCCTGGGGTTCCAGCCCCTGGGCAGCTGTGGGATGGGGAATGCAGGAGGTCAGGATACCCGCTGCTTTGCCCTCACCCACAAGCCAATGGCCTGCTTCAGGCCCCTTCTCGGTCTCAAAGGCAAGTCCCCGGTCCACCTCATCCCGGGCTCGATGACCTCTTATACAAACGCTCACGCGTGTATGCGCACCGGTGCTGGCCAGGCCCACCCAGTGCCTGGAGAGCCTGCCCTGCCGAGGCTCCTTCACCCTCCAGTGAGCTGCCCAACCCTCAGCCAGGGCAGGGATCAAGTAGCTGCAGACACAAGAGGTCCTAACTGCAAGCCCAAGGGGTCGGACTTACAAGCCTGTGGGGAGAAAGCGACTTCGGGTAGACAGATGTCCTGGTGACTTGGCTGAATGCCAAGTGCAAGCTGGGCTTCTTCCCACCCAGGACCACCAGCCCCTAGAGCTCCACAGCAGTCAGGGTCAGGGTGGAGGACAGGCCACTTACCCCAAAAGCATCCGCCAGAGCAGTGGCTCCATCGTTCTCCAGGCGGTTCCTGCCAGCCACGAAGACCTTCAGGGTCAGCGGCTTGCCGTGGGCGCTAGACTTGCGGTGACACTCGGTCAGAGCTGCTGCCAGGATCTGTGGGGGCAAGGCAGGGCCCAGCCTGTGGGCAGGAGGTCCTCGGCCTCATGGGGTGGCCATGACACTGGACAGCCCCCGTCACCCACCAGTGGTGAGTAAAGTACAATGGTCATTTGTGCCCTTACACAGATGGCTCTGACTCCCAGGAAGCTCTCTGGGCTCAGCTTCATCAAAAGTGACCAAGAGGACAGGTAACACCACCTTTGTCTGGGGGCTGCTGCAAAGCAGGGATGAGGTGCCATCAGGGACACTAATGTGCTTGTGTCTACAAGGATGAGGTCCCGCCTCTCCAGGTCCCTCCTCTAGGTGGCGCTGCACTGGTGCTCTGTGCTGGTGCAACCATGTCACCAAGGGACTCAAGGAGAGCTCGCTTTCCATCAGATGAGCCGAGCCCGGGGAGTGACAGTCCCTCACCTGGCCATGTCCTGGGAGAGGGCCAGCTGGGGTGGGCCCTGGTGCCCCTGCTTGCCCTGTCATGGGGCAGAGAGTGACAGATACCCCTCAGCAGGGAGCCCCACAGCCGTTGAGCCTAAGGAACCTCACACCTCATCCAGCTTCCTGAACCAAGGTGCAAATCCACATCCCACTGGCTGGACGGCACGACTTGTGGACCAAAGTCATGTCTACCTGTCTACAGCATCACCCACATTTCAAGGGACAGGTAGGTGCACAAAACACCCTGAAGGAGAGGACGTCTTGGAGCCATGTGGGCTCTGGGCCCCCAACTCTTTTTGTCCTTTGGCTGGGCAGGGTCAGGGCCATGGATGGGGGAAGGGGAGGCAGAGATCAATGGCGAGAGGTGAGGGATGGAGAGGGGACTCAGCACCCTTGACCATGGCCTGGAGGTGCCAGAATGGACCTGAGAGATGTAGGGCTGCAGCCAGAAGGACAGGCTCTGAGAAGGGACACTTTTCCACAATGACCACCCAGACCTGATGGCAGGAAAAGGGAGACATCCAGTGCAGGACTACGATTGTCCACTGTGCCTGGCCCCTAAGTGTGCACACACCCCAGCTTGCGCCTCCAGCACCGTTCTCAGGGCACAGCAGGACCACGAGGCCCCACAGTCTGTGTGCTGCCGAATCAGCAGATCAGAACATGGACGCAGCATGGCCTCTGTTGCCAAGGCAACGTAAGAACTGGGGATGTTGCTTAGCAACCACACCCTCAGCCTCCATCTCCTCTCCCACTAGCCACAGGCTGCTGCCTTTGAGGCTTCTGTCCTTTGAAGAGAAAAAATGACAGGCAGCCGCCCAGCTAGGGCCCACGAGAGATACCATGGTACATTCCTGAGAAGTTAAAGAGAGCTGAAGACTGAGAGGCAGTGATGAGGGGCACACAGCACCCACTCCCAGTGCCCACAATACAGCCGCTTAGGGTGGTGGGGACCGTGCTGAGGGTCGGGGGAAGGTGGTGGGGGCAGAGAGAGGGACAGTACCCACCTTGCCGCCACCGATGCCCATGCCACAGTTGTTGAGTCTGAGCTCCCGCAGGGTGAAACAGGTGGAGCTCTTGAGCAGGGCCTCGAAGCCACGCACACCATCAGGTCCGAAGGCATTGTCACTCAGGTCCAGCTCCACCAGCTGCGCCCCAGCTGTGATGAGGCCTTCCCCGAGAGAGATCTGGGTGCAGACGGGGGCCTCGTCAGCTCCACAGACACGTACTGGGCGCTGATTCTGCACTAGGCCCAGCAGTCTGCCCCCTCAAGTAGGAAGGGGCCCTTGCACACCAGGCCGAGGCGCACTTGAGCTCAGAACCGTGAAAACCAAGGTGAGTGAGAGGTCCACAACTCAGCCCTGAACCTAAGGAGAGGAGGCCGGGAGGCTGGGGGCTGACCCCTCTTCAGGAGCGTGGGGCAGGAATTCAGGCCAAAGTGGCTGCTGGCAGCCTGTGGGAGTGGGGGTGGGGGTATTGGCCCAGGGCAGGGGGGTCAGGGGATGATCCTCAGATGCACATGGAAAAGGGAAATGGGTAATTACAAAGACCACCAGGCTTCTGGGAGTGACGAGGAATATGGGCACCCCAAGAGAAATGGCAGTGAGCAGGTTGGGGAGGAGATACTGCCCCAGTGGACCCCACTGTCCCCTCACCACAGGACAAACACACAAGCCACACTCCGGCTCCCCACTGTGCATGTGGCCGCAGCCTGTCCCCACCCCAGCAGTCTCTGCGGTCACACCAGGCCCTGCCTTTCCTGTTGCTCCCTCTGAAGCAGATCCTCCTCATCGGGGAGTCAGAGAGAACTCCGCCATCAAACAAGGGAAGACGGGATGCTAACACATCAGACGGAGCAGACGGCAGGCTGACGCCCAGGTGAACGCGTCTGCACACGAGGCCCGGTGCAAGCGCCAGTCTCCCGTACCTGCTATCTGAACACGGTGTCGCCCTACCGAACTTGGGACCCACACTCCACAGAGTCCCGCCGCATGAGGCTCTCACTGACACCCACGGGGAAGCCCTTCTGATCCTCTACCCAGGGAGCCCACCACAGTCCCTGTCACATCAGAGGAAGGGGCTCTTCAGAAGGCAGGCTAAATCCTGTCCTGGAACCCACCCTAGAGCTGGCTGGATGGAGGAAGGCTGGAGAAGGCACCCCAGCACCCGAGTTTGAGGCTCACACAAATGCGGGTGACAGGCCTATGGCGACAAGCTAAAGGGGCTTCCCTGTGAGAACCCAGGAAAGCAGAAGGAAGCCAAGGCAGAAGGGAATAAAGGAAAGGAGTGGTGTGAGGAAGAGAGAGAGTGAGTGTGTGTGCGCGCACGTGCTGAGGGCAGCCTCAGCCAGCTGAGGAAGCAAGCACAGGGCACCACAGGGTGCCGGAAAGAGAAAGGCCAGCACTGGTCTACAGTGAGCGACAGCACACAGGTGGAGCGGGGGGGAGCCCAGGACCCCTGGTCTAGGCTGTATCTCCTCCTTGTCCTTACTTACACTGAGCTCCTCCTCGGCACATCCTCCCTCCTGCCCCCACCAGCCAGGCTAAGCACATCATGGGGCAGATGAACCAGGTGTGAGAACAGCCCAGGGCGGGGTGGCAGCCTCATCCACTCACCAGGGCCGGCGGGATCTCGGACCTCAGCCTCCCCGTGAACATGTCGCTCCAGTGGCATCGCTTTGGGAGAAGCAGAGAGGGGTTGTCAGGGATTCCTGGGGCTGACCTGCTCCCAGCAAGCGGTACAGTTTCCAGGTGGATGGGGAAATGCCCTGCACCACCCCCACTCCCACTCCCTGCGTGGGGTTCCCAGGCAAGAGACTGTAGGTGAGAGGCTGGCCCAAGGGGAGGCCCTGAGCCTAGGGGCTGAGCACTTAGCAGCAAAGCCCCAATCTGGGCAACTCCGGTTGTCTGGAGGGACAGAGATGTGTCCCAGTTTCAAGACAAGGCAGCAATCCAATGGGGTCCAAGGTGCCCGCCCCACGTGCCCACCTGTTTCCCACCAGGTATGGCTGCATTTCGAAGACTCTCTCCCGCTCAGTCCAGTTCTAGCACTGGGGCACCACTCTGCTCTAAACTTGCTACTCTGTCTTCTGAAGAGAGAGCAGGCAGATACAAGTACTATTGTTTCTTTCTTTCATTTCTAGTTACTTTGTATTTATGGAAAACAATAATCATCTTCCATTTACAGAGCTCCTGTTTACTTCTAAAGTCTTTAAAAGGAAACATTAAGAAATAATCTCCAGAAGCAATGGCTACATGCTGAACCCATGCTGCCAGAAACATGGAATCTCCGGGCACACAGGCCTACCCCACAAACTCTGCTTGCTCTGCTCACCGCTAAAACATCAACCCTGGCAGTGTAGCTTGGGCAAATCCAGCCTCCCCGGGCCAAACCTGAGAACTGATACACTCATATGCCTGAAAAGACTCCGGCCCTAAATTCAGCCTTCAATATGTACTTGTTGGTTTTGCACAAGGTGCTGTGTGTCCTATGAAGCTAACACAGAGCTCTGGCGGCCTACGTTGCAATACCAAAGGCATGTAGTTCAAATTCACCAGCTGCTCTGTGGCAGAAGGCTGGGCAATCTCCTCCCGTGAGATCTGCTGCCTCTGGAAACCCGCTGGACACCAGCTATAGTTGGTTCCAATTTGCTGACACACACAATCAGAAACGACGTAAAGCCTTCGGCCTCACCTGGGGGCTGGTGCGGGGTGTTCATAAGTTGCCCACTAGGCCTGGGGCCATGAATAAGGGACCCACAGCCAGAGCTTGGGTCCCTCACAACAGACACAGCACCGAACCCTACATGGTCCAAGCCCCACCCTGCTCTTGAGCGAGAGGGTCGGTTGGCATGTATCACGTCACGCTTGCGCTCCAGGCCCAGCCTGTGAGGTGCGCAGCCCCAGGTGAGACTCCGCTGAGCCCACCTCTCTACCTGTAAGAGCTGACCTGACCTGTGCACAAGCTGCAACAAGGAGACACATGTTGTCCTGGCCCTGAGCCAGGCTCAAGGGCAGCTTGCAGCCTGCACAGCCCCACATGAGAAAGTGGGGTGAGTGAGGCCTCAGGGAAAAGGCCCAGGGTTGACAGTGGTGCACACGCCCTCACACAGCCTCACGGCAACCTCTGAAGAAGGGGCCCAAACTCAGGAATGAGCTCAGGGCAAGGCCTTGTCATGCAAGTCAAGAGGTGGACCTGAGGCTCGAACCCTCCACACAAGGTGTCTCCTGTGTCCTGAAGCCTCCAGGCCCAGGCCCAGCTCCTCACACCTTCTTCCTGGGTCACTGGAGTTACTCTGTTACAAAGTCACAGCCAGCATGTTCTCTAGGAAAGAACAGGTTCAGGCTGCAGGGCAGAAACTGTCACTGTCTTCACTACGAACCTGACAGTGACCTGTTTAAGGAAACAAGCAGTAAGGGTTATTACTAAGCTAACTTGTAGTGTGTTTCTTTCTCTGTCCACAGGGAGGGCCTTCCCCTGGCAAAGCCAAGTCATTTCCACTTGTGACCCTCGTCCTGTCTTCCCTGCTATCAGAGGCACCATGGAAAGAGTGCCGGGCCCAGGTGTGATACAGCTGGGCCACTTCCCTTCACAGGTCCTCTGAGCCCCACGCTCTGGAAGAGATAAATGGAGACGGTGTCGAGCCCCAGGCTGTTCTTGGGGATTAAAATACACCCATGGAAGATGTCAACTCCGCCGTATTAAGACATGTTCACTCTGAGAAGCAAGCCTCTTGCCTCATGTCCCCTCAGAGTTCATCCGTTCATGTGCACCAGGCACCAGGCACAGTGACATTTTAACACATGCGGCCTCCCTGCTTGCCAAACTGCATCCTGAAGGACTGCTGGAAAGTGGAACCCACTTTGGGACAGGAGGGGACAGAGGACTCTGTGTCACCCTTTGCATTGGCTGCAGAGGATGCTACTGGGCTCCAAGCTTCCACTATGAGCAACTTTGCTCAGGAGAGTCCCAGAGCAAAGCAGACAGAATGTGCCAGAAGCACAGCTCCGTCTGAGCCCTTTTCAAATCTGTGTCCATCCTCCTCCCAGATGCCCTGCTGGGACAGGGGATGGAAGGTTCTCCTGGTTCACCTCTGCCCCTTCCCCCTTTATTTTCACAGGTGTTGCCCTAATAAGCCACTCAAGAGGCTGAACCTCCTCACAGCGTCAGCTTCCTGGAGGACCTGGGGGACAGGTTATGTGAGGTGAGCGGGCCTGGTCATGCTGTGGCTATGCTGAGACAGAGGGGACACTCAAAGTGACTGCCAACAGGGCAGGACCTGCTCACCTTCAACGCTGGTTTCTTTTCCAAGGCCTTGGCAATGACCTTGGCTGCTTCCACACCCACAGTGTTGCCCTCCAGGCGCAGAGCCTCTAAGCCATCAAAGTCTTCAATTTCTTTAATCACGTCTTTCGCTGCCCAAGACCAAAGAAGAGAGCATTAGAGTCCAGGAGTCACAGAAGAGTCCAGGAGTCACAGAAGAGCGAGGCAGAACAGTGAAGCGCTAGCCTTGGTTCCCGTGGGGTACTCAGAGAGGCAGGGGGCACAGCCACAGACTGTCCACTGGGAAGGAGTCAGGTTTAGATGAGACGCAGAAAATGCTTCCAAGCCCACTGAAGGAGGGAACTGGTTGCCAGGAGCAGTCAGCAAAGCTGGGTGAGTGAGGAGCCAGGTCGGCCAGGGACCTGCTTGCACACAACGGCTAGCTTGCATACAACAGCTTTCACTGTTAAATCGCACACATGCGCGCGCACGAACACACACACACACACACACTGTTTCCTTATAATGAAAAACCACCAACATGACCTTCAAGAGAAGGTAGGTTCATTCCCTGAAAGACAAGACACGGTCCCACCAACAGCATGACTAATGGGGACCCAGTGCTTATGTGACTGGGAAAATACTCACAGGACCATAATAAAGGAAAAATCAGGATATTCAACAGAGTTGGTCTGGTCATACTTTAAAAACATTAGACATAGATAAGGGTAGAATCATGCTCCCTATACCCCACCCCCACAAGAGAGCTGTGAGTGCCAACTCGGGTGTCTGCCCAGGAGAAGCCGTGGTGGTCAGCTTCGGTAAAGACTTAGAGCCTTGGAAACCTGGCAGGGCAGCTCGACTCTGGCCCACAGGGTTAAAGAGTTAGAATGGAAGCACACCCATGTTTATCCCAGCTTTGTTCACAATCGCAAAGAGTTAGAAACAGCTTAAGTGTCCATCAACAAATGAATGGATAGAACAGCTCTGGTATTTTCACAAAATGAATGGAATGCTACACTGCATTGAAAAACAAGGAACTCATGCAATATTATTCAAAATGGATGACCAGGGAAGACATTATGCTGAGTGAAATATCTCAGTTACATAAGGACAAATACTGCATAGTGCCACTGTTGTAAAACGGAACTGACATAGGAGTTGGGGCGGGGGAGACTGAGAAAGATGGGTTAAATTATGTATACTGCATTGAAACAGATGAGAGAGAGAACTGTTTAAAAGGTATTTATTATTAGGTATTATTGTCATGACATGAGTCCAGAACGAAGGCTGCATAGTAGAGTGAATGGACTTGGGGAGAGGGATTGTATAACAATGAAAAAATTTTTCTTTTACTTTTCAAAGAGAAGAATGAACTGGAGGGGAGGGGTGGGCAGGGAGAAAAGTGCAACAATGAATGAATGGAAATCCAAAGTCTCTGGAAACTTTTATTCAAATTAATAATAATAAAAATTTATGCTTAGAAGGGTAGAGGGAAAGCGCAGGAGAGGAAGACCTCAGATGAGATGGATTGATACAGTAACTAGGGCAATGGGGGTAGGTGGTCAGAGCCAGTGAGACTGGCTCAGGACAGGGCAGGCTTCAGAGCTACTGCACATAGGATTGCTATGAGTCACAGGTGAATTCACGGCACATGACAACAACAGGCTTTTGTGGCTGAACTGCCCCTCTATACTGCTGTATTATACCATCTGTGACAGTGTCACTTCCTCAGACACCCTCACCCCACCTCCCTAACCGGGTGAGGCTACAAGGGTCACTTTCTTGTTACATGGTGACTTATTAACATGCATTTTCCTCCGTGGGCCAGGAGCTAACCCAGTGAGGCGAGCACTCGGTCTGCAGCATGAGGTCTCACGCTGACGAGAAGTTCCCACATTCCCCACCACGGTCTGGGAGGCAGCTACTGCGGCTGCAGTACAAGTGTGCAAACTGACACACGGGGAGGTAGACATGGCGACTGGCAGCTCATCCCATTTCTACTTCAGACAAGTGCGAGCTGCCTCATTTTCTCAAGCGGGAAAACGCAGGTCTCAGAACACAGCTGCTCCATCCAGGAATTCTGGGAAAACAGCAGAGCCAGCCTCAGACTGGTTTTCCAGAACTGAACGTGTGTGCCCCCCACAACCCTTCCTTGCTTCTGTGACAACGGGACTCCTCATGCCAGGAGAGAAGCCCCCAGGCTCTCCGAGGGCACACTGAGTCCCGGGTCTCAACTGTACTCCTGCGAGTGCTGGAGGGATCTCTCCACACCGAGAGTGTCCCAGGCTCCAGCTTGGGACTGCTGTTCAGCCTCTGTGCAACCCTCATTTAAACCAGGACAGGAAAGCCAGCACCCCAAGGCAGGGCCTGCTGGGTGAGCACCCAGGTCCTTGAGCCTGTGCCCTCAACATTACCCTGCGGAGTCAGAGTACAGCCCGGCCCGGCCTGGAAGGCAAGGCCCTTATATGGGGAGAACTGGGGCAAGCAGAGTTCACAGGCGGGCCTGCCTCACCTCTAGACCAGCAATGTCTAATTTAAAGTCATGCTTCATTTAAAGACACACTGACTGGTGGAACAGGTTAGGGATGGCTCCAAACAGGAATGTCTGACCCCTGTGCCACTTCAGGGACTAACACTGGGTATTGTAACTGTCACAGAAAGGAGAAAAGTCCTTCTTTAGTGCTGAAGTGACTAGAGGGAAAGGGACAGGGGCAGAGAGAGGGACAAGAAGAGGGAGGGGGAGATGGAGAGGAAGAGGTACATTGGAACCTATAGATGCACATCTCTGCCTCCTTCACTCCCAGTGAGACCAGGCTGCTCAGCAGAGCATTCCGGGGCCTCTTTCCTTCTAGCTGGGGCTCCCTGAGGGATCCTGCAACCAGATGCTCCCAGCACTTGGTCTGAAGTGCCCCTTCAGCCTTCAAGGCAGCTTCACACACCACCTCCCACAGGGAGACCCCCGGCCCAGCCCTGCCTCATGCCCAGAGCTGGTCCTGCCTCTCACTGCGTTTACCAGTCACGGTCACGTGAGCACAGAGTTCCTACTCCAGGTTCTGAGCTCCTCAGAGGCTGTCACTGGGTGCCCCTCAGGACCTACAAGAGGCGGGACCGTGAGGACTCACACTGCTGAAGTGATGAGGTTACCAGCCTGGACTTCAGAGCCAGACAAGCTTGGGTTCTAATCCCAGCCCCCCCAATTAGAGGTGGGTGCACGGACAAGTGATCTCACTGAGTCTCAGTTTCCCAATCTGCACAACAGAAATGAACCACCTTGGAAGCTTCTAAAAGGATAAATGGAGATGCTCTCCACAGGCATCCAACTCCCTGCCTGACACATGCGCACACGGCGTGGGGTGGGGGTTTCTTTTGAGGGAAAACAACAGAACTCCCGCTGCACAGAAACGAGGGCTCCACTGGACCTGAGAAGGGCCTGGCTTTGCCATTCACCAGCAGTGTGACCCTCGGCAAGCTGCTCAGGTCCCCCGGCCGCTCTTTCCTCGTTTACAGCACCTGCTTCCTCAGGGATGCTGTGAGGGCTCGGGAAGCACCCAGACATCGTCAGGTCACAGACAGAGGTCAGGAATATGCATCACCATGCACCCAGCAACCCAAGGCGTCCCCTTAGGGGAGGACAGCCAGATCACCATGCATGGTGACCCCTGGGCATGCCCAAGCCCATTCCCCTGGCCCATCCAGGCCTCTGGGGTGCCCAACAACTGACATGGGCACCTTCACTTTCGAACACTCAGTAACCCTGGGTGGGTCAGCCAGCCATGCTTTGGGCAGAGATAGAAAAACATGGTCTGCGTTCTGGTTCCCAAGTCTCTGTGTATCTGGACCCTGCACAATGACAGGGGCATCCACAGCCCTGTCCCCCTCCCCAGAAACCTGGGACTGTGGCTTCTATGCAAGGCCATGAGTGCCTCGGTTCTGGGGAGGGTGACAGAGCCACCTGACCTGAGATGGCCACTAGCTGTGTCCTCTCGCCAGCACTTCCTAGTCACAGGCACACAGGCAGGGCAGCACTCGGGCCTACACACATCGTGGACTCTGTGAGGACGGGCCCCAGCACACACCTCAAAGAGCCACTGAGAAGCGACCAGGATCACGGAGCTAACGGTCAACACTGGTGGGCACCAAGGGCGCTGTCCTGGAGGGAGCGGGCAGCGGCTCAGATACTCACCATCCTCCGCAGTGTTGAGTTTGAGGCTCTTGCCCTTGAAACTCAGCTGTCCCTCGGCCACCTGGGTCTTGGCCAGTGTCTCTGCCAGCTTGGCAATGTCTTCAGAGGCCATGCTGGCCACGCTGGAGAGCTCTCCCTGGGATCTGCAGACTGAGGGGCAGAACAGCAATGAGAGAGGGAGAAAGGAGGCCCCCTCGGCCTCCGGCTTAGAAGGACAGGACATCAGTCACCTTAGGGACCCCCAGCCCCTGCTACAGAGACCCTGAGAGCTACACCTGCTGAGGAGAAAAGAAAACAGCATGAGGGAAGCCACCGCTTGAGAAAAGCAGAGAAGGTAGCACAGAAGTCCAAACCTCACATCCCAGCCCCTGAAGAATTCCCCCTCACTTCAAATCCCCCTGTCCAGCTGGGGCCACCAGGTCTGTCCCTGCCCTGTGTCCCCAGCACACACCTTCCTGGTCATCTTGGCTGCTCTCTGTTTGAGAATCCCACTCCCCAAACAAGATAGAGATGGCTATGCCATCCACGTCATCCATCCTGAGGAATGTCCCACCGCCCTCACTGGCATGGCTGTGGGGGCGGGTGCCGGGCAGCCACTGAGAGCCTGATCTTAACCCTGCCCAGGTGATGGGGCAGCCCAGGGTGGGCAGGCCTCAGGGCTTCCTAGGAGACCAGGGCTCTCTACATCACAGTCATCATCACAATAGGCCAGGGACAGAGTTAAAGGAAAAAGGAACTTCCCACCAAGAGCGCAGCCAACTGGCCAGGGCTACAAGACGATCACAGATAAGATGGCAGATGATCGGGGACCAAGGAAGAGAGCTGCATGGAGACAGAACTAGGCATCCACAGAGAGACTCCTCCCAATTCCTCCCCTACTCATCCTCCTGACACCACGGCCCCCATCTGCCTACTCCTTGGGGTTTACTCTGGGCCTCCTCCCCCAGTCTGAAGTCCTGTCACCCGGTGTGTTTATGTCTATTTGTCTTATTTCCTGGATATATAAGTATCCACTCATTCATTCAACATCTACGGATCACTATTCTGCGCTCATGCTTGGAAAAATGACTGAAAGGGGGGAAGACCCTCATCGAAATGGACTGACACAATGACTGCAGTGGGTCCAAGTCTGCCAGAGATGATGAGGATGGCTCAGCACAGGGCACAGTTCAGATCTGTTGTTCACGGGTTTGTGATGACTCACACTTGACTCAACAGTACCTAACAACAACTTCATGCTGGGGGAGCTCTGGGGGCAAAGTCCATGGCTACTGCACTGCCAATCGTGTCTCTGGTGGTTCGAATCCACTGGCTATTTCACAGGAGAAAGACGGCTGTCTCCCCCCTTTACCTCAGACACCACAGGAGGGCCACCAGGACTTGCATTATGCTTGACAGCAGTGAGTCCGAGTTTTTCACTCTGTTGAAAGGGGCTCTGATGGCACAGTAGTTAAGCATTCAGCTGCTGACCCAGAGGTCAGCAGTTCAAACCCACAAGCTTTCTCTGAGGGAGAATGATGTAGCAATTTGCTTTGGAAACCCTATGAGGAAGTGCTACTCTGTCTTATGGGCAAGTGTTGTCTTTTGTTGTTACTGTATTTTCACTTTGTGTTGGGACTTGTTCCAGGAATGAAAATCATGGCAGTGGAAAAAGTGACAAAAAGCCTGTCCTTGAGAAACACTCTAAAATAAGGGATTTCATATATTTCTGATAAGAAGGAAAAGTGGGTGAGGAGGTTTTCACTTGTTCAAGCACAATGGTCAAGGGGAAGATTGCCTGGAAAGTGACAGTTAAGACCACAAGCTACTAGAGATTGACATTTAAAAGCATTTGCGGGGAAGAGCACTTGTACACAGGGAACAGCAAACACAAAGGCTCTCTGGGGAGAGAGGAGAGGTGGAGGAATTGCATGGAGGTGGCTGGGGCTGCACAGCGAGGGAAAAGATTAAGAAGCCAAGAGCAGGAGGTACAATTCAAGGGGACTGGCTCTTAATGCAAGTGACAGAACCATCTCGTAGATTTCTAGCAGGTAGAAAGGGGTGGGTGTTCAAAAACCGGGCACCACAGGATCCAGGCGTTAGAAGGTGCTCAAAAGAACGAATGCATGAAATGGACAAGTGGCATTTTCCACCACTACATCTGGCAGGTCTGAGATGGGGCGATTTGTGCTGGGAAGTCCAATGGTGTGTCCTTCGTGTGGAAGAACTGGGGTATAGGCCTTGTCAGCCAGAAGGGGGAAGGAGGCCCACTCTTAATCCAGACAATATTTACCATCTAAATGTGTACTTGATACGTATACATGGTAGTGTATACGTATCTCTGTGCTTTACACAGAGAGGTGAAGGGATTCGTTCAAGGTCGGCAAGGGGTCAGCAGCAGTGCCAAGACCGACAGTAAACACGGGCACCACGGCCTCGCTTCCCGGCAGGAGCGCAGGGACCTAGTCAGGTGCACCGGGCACTGGCATCGCTCACGCAAGAGCGCCGGGGTGACTCACACCGATCCCCGGGGACTGCCTGGCCCTCGCGGGCCGTGGGCCTCGGAGGAGGCGACCGCGGGGAGGGAGGCGCGAAGGCGATGACAGGCGGGCAGCGCGGGAGCCCATCAGGAGCCCTGATGGAGGCGCACCGCCTCCAGGGGCCGCCGACGCCGCTGCTCGCAGCTGCAGGCTCAGTTTCCCTCTTTGTGAAAGCAGCCCGGGCTCCCGCCCCGCCCTACCCCACCTCCGCCCGGTTGCAGCGCCGCCTTGTCGCCCCCTCTCACCCCCGCCGGGTGACGGAGAAAGGGAAGGGACCCCGATCCTACTGTAAACAGGCGGCGCCGCCGCGTGGGACGATCTGAGCGCGCGCGTCGGCCCGGCCGGGCAGGGACCGATTAGGGGTCCGGGTCGGGACAGTTTTGGGTCGCCGCCTCTGGGTCCAGCGTCTCGAAGCCCAGTCGGCCCGTCCGTCCTCGCTCCCAGAGCGTCTCGCCACTCGCGAGTCTCCAACACCACCTGCTCCCCACACGGTGGAGGATGATGGCGGAGGAGGAGGATTTTTGAAAGCCGGCAGTTTCTTTCCTTCGATTTGATTTGTCCGTGGCCCCGGCCGGCCTCGCTTTCCCCCGCGCGTGGGGCATATCGGGTATGGTAGTCCAGTCACGCTGCACAGGCGCGGCAGGAGCGCGCACCAGGAACTACCAGTCCCATGATCCACCGCGGTCTTCCGTGCCCAGCCGCTCTTCTCCGTCCTTCCATTTAGGCCACCGGCTCCTTCTCGGGGAGACCACAGGGCGGCGCTGAACCGGCCGCGCCCCTAGACTACAATTCCCCTAATGCTTTGCGATTGCCTTTCTCTAAAGGTTCGCAAGGCTGGGGCTATCTGCACCCTGTTGCATATTTCAGTAACAAATAAGCTTCCATTTCCTGAAAGACACAATTTGTCAGGTCTTTGTCCCGTACAAAAGATTATTCGAAGGCCGTCACATAATAGCGACAAATCATCTATCTGGTATTTAAAAAGCAGAAATAACATCTCTATAGGAAAAAGATCTTTTTGTTTGTTTAAATAGCACAGAAATCGCACACACACTTTAACCAAGTGGTCTATGTTAACATCTAGCTGCGACTCTGATGTGAGCCATAAAGGACACAGCTTCACTCTCACCATTTAATCACGAGCAACACCAGACAAACTAAAACTGAGCAACAGTTACAGAGTAACTGCGCTGTATGCTCCCTTTTATGGAGTGCTGCTGGTTTAGTGTTAAGGAATTGCTCTACCACCTCAAATGCTCTAGGTTCGAATCCACCACCAGCTGCTCCATGGGCAAAACGATGGGCAATAAGTGGTTTGGGGTTGGATCCTGAAAAGGGGTAAAGACAGTATTATAAAAGACAACATCAGCAAAATTTACTGTATACTAACGAATAGTATGGGACCAAAGTTAAATTTTCTGATTTTGTTTATTGTACTGGTTATACAAAAGACTACCGTTGTTCTTGGTAAATATATGCTGAAATAATAAACTCTAAAATGGTTTTTAAAAAGATACCTATAAGGGAGCTCTGGTGGTCTAGTGGCAAGACGCTGCACTGCAATCCCAGAGGTATGTGGTTCAAATCCACCAGATGCTCGCTGGAGAAGGAGGGGGCAATCTCCTCCTGTACCAGTCAGATCTGATTTGACGGTACACGTAAAAATAATACAATAAAAAATTTTTTTTGAAAAAAGATACCTATAATATGTTGTTGTTGCTGTTATGTGGCATCAAATCACTTGCGACCCTATGTACAAGAGCCCTAAACGCCATTCTATCCTGTGCCAACCTCGCCATCTCAAACACGCTTATTCCCACCACTCCACTCACAGAATTCAATCTCATCGAGGGTTTTCCCCTCCTGCGCCGTCCCTCCACTCTCCCAAACATGATGTCCCTCTCCAAGGACCAGTCCCTCCTTGCAACTTGCCCAAATTATGTCAGATGAAGCTTCAGAATCCTTGACTCCAAGGAGCATTCTGGCTTTACCCTCTCTAGGACAAACCTGTTTGTTCTCCTAGCAGTCCATGGTATGTGTATAAATATAAAAACAAACCCATTGAATTCATGGCAGGGTTTTTTTGTCCATCATTTTTCCAAGGCTACACTTGGAAGGGAGGAGACTGCCTATCTATCCCTAATGGAGTGGAGTAGTTGGGTGATTCCAGCAGCAGTACATTATATCATCAGAGATCCTTAAGAGATGAATATAGTAAGATAGTTACAGATCTCTCCCTTCTTTGAGCTTGGCAATTTGCTACAATGTCACATAGAACTTTCAAACCACACTTACAACTAAGTAATTTATTAAGGAAGAAAATAAGTTTAGCTGGGGACTATGTAAGGAGAGAAAGATGACAAATGTAGCAAAATATTAACAAGTGAATCTGTTCATATTAAAAATCTGTACAAGGTCTATGGAAGCACTTCAAATATCTTTGCAACTTTTCTGAACATTTTCAATAAAATCAAATTTCAAATTTCTTAAAATGGATTTTAATTTTTACCTAGATAGCATGTGTCTCCTGTAAGCAATTCAACCAACATGGCACAAAATAAAGTAGACAAGATCTGAAGCTACTGCACCAGAAATAATGCATTGCTGCAGCCTCCTTTCCAGTGTTGCCTCTCACAACCAGCAAGCCAGAGGGAAATAGACCAGCGACTAGATCTTCTCACTCATTGCGACTTTTGATTTTTACAGTCACAGAGGAAGTGGGCTTCATCACCACCCTGCTCAGCAGAGATGTCAGGAGACGAAGCCCAGATTTTCTGTGACTTCAAGTCTTGCTTCCCACAGGCTCTCGGAGGCAGCACCTCCCCAAAGAGTCCTCTCCATCACAGCACATTGCCTATTCTCCCTTTCCTTCTCTGCTTGTAAGGTCCAGATCAAATGCCAACTCTTCAAGAAGGTCTTGCCCTCCTCTGGGCCCTGGGACAGCTGGCGTCTCTGAGTGGTTCCTCACAGACAGTGGTCCTCTGGAGGGCTTCCTCCACAGTCGCAGTCAGTAGGGCAGGGCGTCTGACAGGCATTGTTCCCATCCTGGCACCATCCCCTCTGGACCTGGCCCATCACAGGTGATTTGGGTTTCCTCATTCAGACTGGATTCCAGTCAGGATCACCAGGTGTTTGCTGAAAATGAGTCATCACCACAGAGGGTGGAAACACACCTGATTAGGCCTGATGTGCAGCGATTCCAGCTTAAAAAAAAAACCAAAACTTGAGCCCGTTTCTGTGGAGCTAACTCCAACTCGTGGCACCACCACGTGTGTCAGAGTAGAACTGTGTTCCATACTGTCGCATCCAACTGATTTTATGGAAGTAGATTGCCAGGACTTTCTCCCGAGGTGCCCTTGGGTAGAATCAAATTGACCACCTTTCGTTAGTAGCCAAACAAGTTAGTCAGACACACTACCCAGGGCTTCCTAATTCCAGCTAGAACTGATTGAATCATCCTGGGTTTTCCTTAAGATGATGCCCCGTCTCCACTTTCCAGCCAGATTCTCAGGCAGAGACCTCCAAAAAGGGATCAGGACGGTACATGGCTGTTGCAGACCGAGGGTCCCAAAGAATGGAATAATTTTATAATTATTAATAAAGAGACAAACAACCAGGAATGTGATAGAGCAGAGAGCATAAAACAGGGGGCCAGCAGTTCTCTACTCAAGACCCCAAGCCAAGCTTCTTTGAGTCTTTATTGAAAATTATCAGGAAGTAAATCACAAAGATAATTCAATGAAAACGAAGCCAAGCTCTTTCTATTGAAAACCTTCTGCTTGACTCAGGAAGGAGGAGTTCACAAATGCAAGAATTTGGTTTACCCTTAACTATTAACCTTGATGCCTCAGGGTGAACTCTAGCTCAGGAAGTAACACTCCCTCTGTAGGGGGCCCCTTGCTGTCTCCTGTCTTGCAGGGAACAAACAGCTCATTTTCTAGGATCGCCACAAGAGAAATCCTAACTTAATATATCTGTAGTTCCTTCAATTCCTGAACAAGGGTTTTCATATAATATTTGGTATAAAGTTTGGCTTCCCATTCATGGCACAATTTCCTACGTGACTCCTCCTCCTCGTTCAAAGGAAAGATCATAGTGTCTTCAGAAGTGGAAGGAAATTATTTTTACTTTTAAAAAAGAATTCCAAGGGAGCTCTTGTGGCCTAGTGGCAGGAAGCTGCACTGTAATCCCAAAGGAGTGCAGTTCGAATCCACCAGATGCTCCACTGGAGAAGGAGGGCACTCTCCTCCTGTGACAATTGGACCCGATTTGATGGTACACAACAACAACAACCACTACCAAACTACAAACCCAACAAAACAATGCTCTGGATTGACATTATTTGCTATTAATTAAAGTAATTAATTAATTACTTGGTTTAAATAAGACTTGGGAGGACATTTTGGTTTAAGGTCAGGGCAATAGTTGGTTGATCCAGCCTCTGTGACTCCAGAAAAACAAGATACAATAAGAATTCGAAATTCAGCTCAGCATTTCCCCCCCTTTTGATCAGGAAGGATTATTGTACAAAATCTTCCATTTCTTTCTTTCTTTTTAGTACTTTAAACACTGTCTGGTCAGGGTACTTATTCAACTATAATACTATCTAACCATCTCCCCAAACAGGCTAACCTTCAGTTGACTTAGATAAGATCTTTGTTGTTGAATATAACTCACAGCGATCCTATGAGCAACAGATCTGAATCCTGTCCTATCCTGTGCCATCATCATGGTCTCTGACACACTTGAGCCCATTGCTGCAGTCATTGTGTCAATCCATCTCATTGAGGGTCTCCCCCTCTCACTGACTCTCCACATTTCTTGATGTCCTTTTCTGAGGAATAGCCTCTCCTAGCAACAAGCCCAAACTATGTGAGATTAACCTTCACCATCATTGCTTCCAAGAAGCAATCTGGTTGCACTTTTTCCAAGACTTATCTCTTTGTTCTTTTGGCAGTCCATGGGATATTCAGAAATCTCCAACATCATATTTCAAAGATATCAACTGTTCTTCTGTCATCTTTATTGTCTAGCTCTCAGATGCATAGCAAGTGATTGAAACAGACCATGGCTTGAAATGGGCACACCTTAGTCTTCAAACTAACATCATTGCTCCTCAGTACTTCAGTGAGGTCCCTGTTAGCAGACTTTCAATATGTCTTCTGATCTCCTGACTGCAAATCTCACAAATCCAATCCAAGGATCACCTGTCTTGGCCAGGTTAAAACCAGCTCTTAGCCTGCCACCACCATCAATTGGAGTAATAAGATCTCCTGACATAAAACCTTCACTCTCGTCACTGTAATCTGTGAGCCCTGGTGGCAAGGTGGCTTGTGCTGCTAACCTAAACGTGGTACCTCTCTGGCAGTCTGACGCCCCACTAGCAGATGCTCAGGAGAAATATGAGCAATCTCCTCTCGTGAAAACCCGCTGGAAGGTCAGTGATGGGTTGGTTCCAACTCTATGGCAAAGAAGCAGTGAGTGAGTGAATATCATTTAGGTAAGAACACTTCAAAGGACTGAAGGCCACATCCAGCTGGAAGGGTTCCCATGACTAGTCATCAGCTGGGATGCTGCTTATCACACTTGCATCATTTCATACTTGAAGGTGAGCTCTTAAATGCAGCTGCCTTGATGTGCAAAAACCAAACCTTCACACTAACACAGGAGCTGCACACAGCTGGCCCACAGACCATTTACACTAGGCAGCATGTGAGAAGACATTAAGATGAGATGTCCCGGCTGGAGGGGTTCCATCTCCCATCCCTGTATCCTGATCAAGGGGCTGCCAAAGCCAAGAAGAGGTCTGGGGCAAGGTGCTTGGTCGTGGGGGGCACTTCTGGTGTGTGGACCAGGCAGTGGGAGAGGGGAAGCTTTCATTCCTTCCCAATTTGAATGGCAACATGTGATCTTTCCCCATGGTCTGAGGACGGTGTTTCACAGAGAGACTCCAGACTGGAGGATATTTTAATTCCTTGCTAAGATGTTTGTGACTTTTCATGCAGAAACCTTCCACCGCAGTCCTACAGTCTGGCAGCATGACCAGGGGGTGTACTGTCTGGTAACTGGCCTTTGGGTTTAGTATAAAGTCCTGGATTTTCTTCTCTCCAACTGCTCTTCAGAATTCCAGTGGTGATGGACAGAGATGGGTGCCTTACAGGTGACATCCAATTCCTCAGTGCTGAGCTGATGGATTCTACTTCGCACATTGATAGAGATGAGAGCAGCTGTTTCCTTCCACCGGGACAGTAAGGTGGCATGGCTACAGTTACGTGGGCACTATGCATTTTGTACTCAGCCAGAATTCTCTTCCTGAATTCAGCCTCCAGCTGATTACATCCTGAGGGCAAGTTAGTGAGGAGATTAACACATCCCTGTCCTTCTTCCTCACACCAACGTGGGGGGATTTGCTACTCAATCAAATGTCCAAGCCTTCCAGCTCATTTTGAAGTATCTTCTTACACCCTGACGATTTCAGGACAACCAGGCCAATCAGGATCAAGGTACAAGCGTGGGCCACTGCAGTGACTTAGTAGTCTCCACCCTCAGTGATTCCTGAGAGATCTGGAGGCTGGAATCTTGGCACCTTTGTATCTAATGACACCAGACACAGAGAATAGTGAGCTCATCGGCTGCCACTTAGACACAATCCTGCCAGTGTCCCGAGGAGCAGCATGATTTCCTCACAGGTGGGAAAACCCACAAATCTATCTGAGTGTCATTCTGTGTTGCCCACGTCAGAATCTTCTCCCAGCCTGACACCACCACCATTTGGGGTAACTGAGTGCTCTGCCAAGTTTAGCAAGACAAAGACTTCAGCAGCGTGTGAAGGCCTCGCGGGGTCACTGTGTCAGGCCAGCTCACGGGAGTCCTCATTGGACTGACCTGTCTGTCTCAGCATGATGTCTTTTTCCAAGGCCTGGTCCCGCCTAACAACATATCCACAGTATGTGACACAAAGTGCCACCCTCCTCGCCTCTGAGGAGCACCCTGTTTGCACTTCCTCCAAAACAGATTTGTTTGTTCTTTTGTCAGTTCATAGGTCATTCAGGACGCTACCCCAACACCACAATTCGAAGGCATCGATTCTTCCCATCATGCTTACTCACGGTCCAACTCTCAGATGCACAGCAAGTGATTGAAAACACCATGCCTTGGATCAGGCACACCTTAGTCTTTAAACTGACATCCTTACTCTTTAGCACTTTGGAGATGTCCATGGCAGCCTGTTTTCCCCAAGGCAACAGGCCTTTTTTATTTCTTGACTGCAGTTATTATGGATTTTTTTTTGTGGATCCAAGTAAAAACAAATCATTGAGCACTTCAATCTTTTCTCCAAATAGCATGATGTTGCCTGTTTATTGCATTGGTCCAGTGGTGGGGGCCATTAGGAGAGGTTCAGATTTACCATTCCCCTCTCAGTGGGCTGCAAACACTTCTTCGCATGGAAGGTCAAATTATATGTACAGTCTATGGTCATATCATTTACATAGTTTATTGAACAAGTATATTGGTATATTGGCAAGGTTCATGCCGATAGATACAAAGAATCCAATCCCAAGTTGTTTCCAGCCTTCTCAGGAAATGTCAATAAACCTGGGCAAATGTAACAAACCCTCTGGAGTTTCTAACTAGGGCAAAGGTAACTCCTGATACATTGTGGGCAGGGGAGGGGAATTTCAAGCTGTTTTTCCAAAGAACCAAGACAACAGGCCATGGAAAGGAGCTCATTTCATCACAAGACCCCAGGTATTACACAGTGAACTCGGAGGTAAACAGACGCACTGGAGAAGATCCCAAGCCAGCTAACGAGGATGTCCCGTGAAACCAAGACCCTAAACCCCACAGGAGACCTCATGAGGTGTCTGGGTGTAAAGAAGCAGCCTCCACAGCTGCACTTTTTGATCATGTGGAAAATGTATACATTTGCCAGTCCAATTTTTTACTGATGTCCAACTTACTGACATCAGTTATATTCATTAATTCGCTATGCAACTATTACCAACAATCAATGTAAATTTTGAAAAGGCACTCTTAGGGGAAAGAAACAGAATAATCCTCAAGACTGAAGAGGTTAAAAATGAAAAAGTAATAACAATTAAAGACTTTTTCTTTTACTTTTCAACAAAAAGAGTGAATTGGGGGGAGGGGGGAGGTAGGGAGAAAAGTGTAACAGTGAATGAATGGAAACCCTAAGTCTCTACAAACTTTCATTAAAATTTAAAAAGAAAAAGTAATAGCAAAACAAACACACTAAAGGGAAATTCTCCTTTCATTTTCTCCTCCCACTCTGCCTTTGTTGTAACAAAGGGGGGAAAAGCCAATATTATCTTAGAATAATGTTAAAAACGTCTTTCTTCCTTTCCAAGGCAGCTACCGAAGATAGTGGAGTCGCAGGTCCTGGTGCTGGATGGCCGAGGCCATCTCCTGGGCCACCTGGCGGCCATTGTGGCGAAGCAGGTGCTGCTGGGCCGAAAGGTGGTGATAGTTTGCTATGAGGGTATCAACATTTCTAGCAACTTCTTCAAGAATAAATTGAAGCACCTGGCCTTCCTCCACAGCGCATGAACACTAACCCATTCCGAGGGCCCTACCACTCCTGGGCCCCCAGCCACATCTGGTGGACAGTGCGAGGCATGCCACACAAGACCAAGCGTGGCCAGGCTGCCCTGGACTGCCTCAAAGTGTTCAAGGGGATCCCACCACCCTGACAAGAGAAAACCGATGGTGGTCCCTGCTGCCCTCAAGGTCGTGCGGCTCAAGCCCACTCGTAAGTTTGCCTACCTGGGCCGCCTAGCTCACGAGGTGGGCTGGAAATACCAGGCAGTGACGGCCACCCTGGAGGAGAAGAGGAAAGAGAAGGCCAAAATGCATTACCGGAAGAAGAAGCAGATCATGAGGCTACGAAAACAGGCGGAGACCCTGGAGAAGAGGATCAGCAAGTACACAGAGGTCCTCAAGAGGAATGGTCTCCTGGTATGAGCCCAATAAAGACTCTTAGTTCCTAAAAAAAAAAAATAAAAATAAATTATTGTGCATCAAAAACATTTTCCAACAGAGTGAACTGAAAACCTACTGACTGGGGAAAAACCATGTCAGACAAGGATCTCATATCAAAAGTTTACAGAATCCTACAGGACTTCCACAAGAAAAAGACTGATTAACACTTTTCTTAATCTTAAACCATGTAGTATCTTCCTTATCCATTGCCCAGCTTTCTGATGCATAGCAAGTAATTGCAAAGACTATGGCCTGGATCAGGTGCACCTTAATCTTCAGACTGACATTGTTGCTCTTCGGTACTTCGGAGAGGTTTCTGACAGTAAAATCTGCTGTCAGAGTTGATTGGAGATTGTAATTAATCATGCTAACAAATGGTAACTAATGTTACAAAACAAAATGTCTATGAATGATTGTATGAAAAATCAGTATGAATTGTAAACAAATAAAAAATTTAAAAAAAAATTAAGAAAAACAAGAATCAGGAGGACAAAAAAAGAAACCTGGGAGACTGTGACCCCATTCTTAAAAACATCAGAAGCTGGGGCCCCACCCTCTGAGCTCCAGAGGCTGTGGCCTCACCTTTGGGACCACACAGTTGTGCATTCTGGACTCCTTGATCTCTCCAAGAGGCTGTGTACCCTTGGTCCTCAGAAAGGACTGTGAAAAGCGGGCATTGCTACACACAGCGGCGTAAACAATGGCGAAGAAGAGGGGCGGTGAGAGTGCTTTTGGGGCAGCGACAAGGAGGCCAGGTGGGTTGAGACCTGATAGAAGTGGGCACAGGGGAGTCACAGCCATGGGCTAGGGGATCGTTTGAGGTCAGATATAGACAGTTTTGAAAGCTGCTGGACCACAGAGTTGTGCTTCGTCTAGCAAAGAGAGGCCACCACCAATTCTTGAGCAAAGATATCACAAATATGGACCAAGAACTTGAGCAGATCTTCAAGATTTCAGTGGAACAGAAATTAAGCCTCAAAAGGGCCCCATCTCTTGCAAACTCACACAGCTCATCAGTAGCAAGGTCTCCTCTGCCCTGGTCTCCTGGCTCTTTGCACAGTGTTCCCTCTGGTAGACCATACTGCCTCCATAGCTAACATAGTACTCTGGGAAATCTACTCCAAGCAGGAAAGATATTGGGCTCATGAACCAGTTAGAAGGATAGTAAGACAGTGGATTGGCAAATGACAACCCTGATCTACCTCAGGGTAGATGGGCCCCTTGTTGAAATGAAGATAGGCTGTGCTGGACTGAGCCTCAGAAGAGAATGTCGAGGACTAAGTCATTCATTCAACAAAACAATCTCATCCACCAGCCAGTTGTGGGAGCCGAAAACACACACACACAAAGAACAAGGAGGTCACAGGAAGTAACAGGACCTGGTGGGGCTTGTAGAAGGATTTCTAGGAGTATTGTTATTGTTGCTGTAATGTGCTGTTGAGTTGCTTGCGAGTATGTACAGCAGCTCTGAACTCTGCTCTGTCCTGAGCCAACCTCATCGTCTCCGACACACTTCCTCTTATAACTCCAGTCACTGAGTCAATCCATCTCATTCAGGGTCTTCCTCTCTTCCACTGTCCCTCTACCCTTCCAAGCATGATGGCCCTCTCCGAGGACTGGTTTCTCCTTACAACATGCCCAAAGTATGTCAGATGGAGCTTAAGCATTCTTGCCTCCAAGGAGCAGCCTGGTTTCACCCTCTCCTGGATGAACCTGTTTGTTCTCCTAGCAGTCCATGTATACTCAACACTGTTCTCCAACACCATGGCTCAAAGGCACTGCACCAATTCTCCTCCTATCACCCCTAGTCACTGTCCAGCTTTCTGATGTATAGCAAGCATTACAAAAATCATGGCTTGCATCAGGTGCACCTTAGGGTATTACATAGGGTAGGAGGTAGGCAATCTCTTGTAAAGATTTACAGTCTGGAAACTTGATGGAGGGTCACTGTGGGCTAAAATGGACTCAACGGCAATGATGTTGGGGCTTTTGGAGAATTAGAGAGATGTTCTACCTGAAGACTTTCACATTCGAAGTCATAGGTCAAAACGTCAGCCTGACCGTGGCACATGGCAACCTCTACCTCAAATCCCTGTATAAGTGGGGAGATGAGGCTTAAAACAGGGCAGGATTCGGTGAGCCCAGAACCATGGGCTCTGCACATACTTTTCATCTTCTCTGCCTCCTTTGCTCTCTCCAGCTCTTTCTTTCAAGTCCTCACACACGAGCTCTTCTGTTTGCCTGGTCTAAGAAATGGAATCCAAGCCTTTGAGAGGCGGCCATGGCCATCTCTGGCCATTTCATAGCTCATTGTAACAAATGAAGAAATGAGCCCCTGAGAGATGCAATAAATTGCACAAAGTTGCTCAGTAATTCAGACCAGAGTCCAAATCCACATTGTCACCACAAGTCAATTTCCACTCATGGGGACCCGTCCTCGGGCTTTCCAGGTTTATCGGGAGCAGGCTGCTTCATTTGCTCTCCCTAAAAGCTGCAGGTGGGCTCGAACAGCCAACCTGGGGGGGGTGAGCAACCCAATCCTTAACCTACCACACCAGCAGGGCTACTAGACCTGAGAAAGTAGAAACCTGATCCCTGGCACCCTTTTCAAAGCCACGTTGTGAGTGTGAGATGGGTTGGGGGGAGAAAACCCACCCACCAACCCTCACTCTCTATTCTGCAGTTGTTTTTCTAAATTGGTTTTATTTTTTTTAAGTCATTTTGAAAAGAAAACTAGGGTGCTTCTGACTAGTCTAGTTTACTTTAATGGAATATTTTAAATTCCATTCTGGTGCCTGCAAGGAACTTAATTGCAAATTGTAAATGGAATAAACAACAATATTTATGCTGCTTTCCTGAAGAGCTATCAAGGCTGCAGACTTGCTATTTTGTTAAATCAAAAACAAACGGCCTGGAGTATGCCAGACACGTGAGGAATGTGCAAAGAATTCCCAAGACCCAAGGGACAGTGCCTGGCTGCTGGAAGGGGAAGGGTGGAAGGAAGGGGTGCTGGGGCCACCAGCCTCACAGGGAGCTTGCAAACGGGGTCTCCTCCTCTGGGGTGGAGAGCAGGGGCTGGGCCATCCTATTACCCAGATCTTAAATCACGTTAGGGAGTTCAAGCCCACGCTCCATCAGAACACACTGATGTGGTTGTTGTCAGGTGCCACTGAGCTGAGTACAACCCCAAGTGACCCTATGAACAACTGGCATGAGCCCTGTGCCATCCTCACAATCTCTGGCACTTCTGAGCTCATTGTGGCAGTCACCGTGTCAATCCACCTGGCTGAAGCTCTTCCTCTCATTCGCTTTTCCTCTGCTTTTCTAAGTATGATGTCCTTTTCCAAGGAAAAGCCGGCCTGTCCTAGCAACATGCCCCAAGTATGTGAGGCAAAGCTTTATCACCTTTGTCTCCAAAGAGCATTCTGGCTGCACCTTCTCCGAGACATATCTGTTTGAAGAAGGAAAAAAAAAATCTGTTCTTTTGAACACATTGATAAGAGACCATAATTAAAGTAATTCATTCATTCATGCCACATGTCTTTCCTTATCAAGCTTGTACCATGGGCCAGGCACTGTTCCAGCTGCCGAGAAGCAAATGATGAACGAGATAGAAAAGAACAATATTTACAGAGGAGCTCAAATATGTTGGAGGGTTAGGGGTTTGGTCAAACTATCTTCTTCTCACCAGCCCCCCCCCCCGCAAAAAAACCCCCCACAACACAACAGTATGCTGTATTACTTAGAAACATGGACAAATATAGGACAAAGCTGTAGCTGGGGGGATTTCACAAAACAACGTATACTCTTTTATTGTATACTTTTTTTATGTGGACACCAGAATGCAACATAAAGCAGCCATTCAGAATTCTTGTGACACAGGTTCTACAGAAACAATGTATTCTTTTTCTATTTGTTTGTTTTGCTGCATAGTTTCTTCCCCTTCTCCCTAACCCCTTCCTCTAGCCCACCCAGCAATCTGAATCAGTTTCAGATTGTTGCCATACATATAATACCTAATCATATATTCCTTTCAGACAGTTCTTCCCCTCATGTATTCTACTGCAGTGTTTGTTATCTATCCACTCTTTTCCCATTCTCTGGTCACTCATTCCATCTCTGTCCTATTTTATAACTGGTGTTATACAGTATTTTTCCTCTTGTGACTGAGATATTTCACTTAGCCTAATGTCTTCCAGGCTCCCCCATGTTGTGTAATGAATGATTTACGAGTTCCCTGTTTTTCACTTCTGCATAATATTTCATTGTATGAATGTACCATCATTTTTCAATCCATTTGTTTGTCTTTGGGTCAGTCTATCTTCTCATAATTATTTTCTTCCAAAATTGAAGTAAGATGATTTTATAGTATTTGAAATTAAAACTGATGTTATTTGGCAAAATGTATACAAATTCACAAAGTTAAAATGGCCTGTCCACCAGATCCAGATGTTACCGTGGCTGTCTGTTCACAACTGACTCACAGGAGAGTCTCTGGTGGGTTTTGTTCTTTTCAAATTTCCTTAACAGACATCATCTTGTGGAATAATGGATGGATGGGCGAATTGGTGGCAAAGTAAATTGAACAAAATGCCAACAATTGTAGCATCGTATGGAGCACATGGGTGTGTGCTGGGCAGGCCTTCCAAACTTCTGGTGGTCTGGACCCTTTCACAGCATCATGTTGGCGACAAATGTGACTGTGTTTTACCAGCGTGTTATTATCCATTGTAATTCAGTTGCCAGGTCCCCTGGTGATGCAAGGGTTGAAGCACTTGGCTGCTAACGGAAAGGTCAATGGTTCAAAGCCATCAGCCTGCTCCTGCGAAGACTTACAGCCTTGGGAACTTGTAGGGTGGAGGGAGATCTGCTCTGTCCTGCAGGGTCTCTAGGCATCAGAACCAAGTCGCCAGCAGTGGGGACTTCGAAGCTCAACATCAAGAAAACAAAGATTCTCGCCACTGGGCCAATTGGCAGCTTCACGACAGACAGACAAGAGATTGAGGTTGTTAACAATTTCAGCTTGTTCGGTTCCACAATCAATACTTTTGGCACCAGCAGTCAGAAAATCAAAAGACCAATTGCATTGGTAAAGTCTGCTGTCAGGGACCTCTCCAAAGTGCAAATGAGCAACGGTGTCAGTCTGGAAACTAAGGTGTTCCTGATCCTGGCCATGGTCATCACAGTTACTTGCTATGCATCTGAGAGTTGGACGAGAACTAAGGATGATAGAAAAAGGATCAATGCCTTTGAGTTGTGGTGCTGTAGAAGAATGCTGAACATACTGTGGCCAGCCAGGAAAACAAACAGGTCTGTCCTGGAGAGGGTGAAACTGAGCTGCTCCCTGGATGCAAAGATTCTAAAGCTCCATCTCACATACTTTGGGCACATAGCCAGGAGGGACCAGTCCCTGGAGAAGGACATCAGGCTTGGAAGGGTAGAGGGACAGCGCAGGAGAGGAAGACCCAGGCTGAGCTTGATTGACTCAGTTACTGGAGAGATGGGATCAGGTCTGTCAGAGACAATGAGATCAGCTCATGACGTATGTACACAAGGTTGCTATGAGTTGCCAGGCACATAACAATAGTTCATTTTAGTTGTCACGTGGCTGACCCTTTAGACTCGGTTCCTTTCCCTGTCTCCCTGTCCTGTGGAAGGTTGCAAACACCCTCAAAAATGGCTAAATCTGGGTCATATGAAATTCAAGCTCAGTTAACCTAAGATGATTATCTCCGTTGTCCATTAAAAGACATTTCCCGCCCCCCTGCTTTTGATCCTGACATCAGCAGTTTGGGTTGACTTAATGATATTGGCTGACCCCTCCTTTCCTGCCTTTCTTGTATGGTTTGATTATTATCTAAACAGCAATGAGTACAGTGTGGTCTGTAGGAATTCCTCTCACCTTATTTAACAATCACCTTCTCTTCTGGGTGGCATTGTGGACCCAACCCTGCCCAGACACCCAGACGCCTCTGGCTAGGCCTTTTATTTTCAAGTATGCAAGTTTTCCCCAAAACAATAAATCAATATTTTTCAGCTTGACTCCTGGTCAGTTTTTCAGTCTTTCTGTGAACTCTTATACGGAGGGATTTTTCTTCCTGGCTTTGAAGCACATGTTTTTATTTTGGTTTTTGTTGTTTTGTGTTTTTTTTTTTTTTTAACATATCACTCTCATTTTTAAAAATCTGAAATTTATGGGCTGTTTAATTTGAAAAAAATATTTTTAATTTGTTTTTTAGTTAATAATCACACACATATCAGTGCCCCATATGCCGCTACTCTTATGTTCTTACTCTTATTTGGTGGATGTGGATGCTGCAAGAGTTTGCCTGGGCTGCAGAGGGTAGAGCTGGGACTAGGCCTTCAGTCATGTCTGGGTGAAGGCTGGCCACATTCTCCAGCCTCCCTACGTCGCCAGACTTGACCTACGGCTGCCTTTAGCTCACCATCTTGAGTGATTCCCCAGAATCTAGAGGGTGGGGTGCAGACTGGAGAATTCATTCTGAGTAGGACAACACCGACCTAGGGAACGGTCTTTGAAATTACTTGCTATGCATCAGAGAGCTGGACAATAACTAAAGATGGCAGAAGAAGAATGGATGCTTTTGAATTGTGGTGCTGGAGAAGATCACCAAGAGAACAGACAGGTCTGTCCCAGAGAGAGTGAAACCAGGTGGCTCCTTGGAGACAAGGGTTTTGAAGCTCCTTTTCATATACGTTGGGTATATTGCCAGAAGGGATCAGTTCTTGGAGAAGGATACCATGAGTGGAAGGCTGGAGGAAAGTACAGGGGAGGAGGACCCTGAATGAGATGAACTGACAAAGTAACTGGGGTACTAGGGATAGGTATGTCAGAGATAGTGAGAAAGGTTCAGGATAGGGCAGGATTCAGAGCTGTTGTATAAGGTGTATGCTGGTGACTAGCTGGCAGATAACAACAACAACCCTTGGGTTTACTAGAGCTCTGGTGGCCGAGTGGTAGGAAACTGTGCTGGGCAATCTCCTTCTGTGAAAACTTGCTGGATGGCCAGCTAAGGGTTGGTTTCAACTTGATGGTACACAACAACTACTGCTTTTGATTTGGCGGTACAACTCCTTAGCCATTAGGCCACCAGAGCACCCTTGGAAAAATAAAGAAGGATCAGTGAAAAAAGAAGATGAATAACTTTCAATGAGATAGACTGAAACCTAACGATGAGTGTGAGGCTGTCACAGATCTGGGTAGGGTTTTGTTCTGTTGGACATACAGTTACCATGAGTTGGAACTCACTCACTCTCTCAGATGGCACCTAAAGACAGTACACATATGTTAATGCATTGTTGTTGAGTTAGAACCAACTCCTAGCTGACCCTCCAGGGGATTCCAAGAGGCTGTAAATCACACCGGAGGAGACTGCCCATTTTCTCCCATGGAATGACTGGTGGATTTGAACAGTGCAACTTCTTACCACAAAGCCACCAGCACTCCCTATAGTCTTAGAAACATGTATTTATATACAGATACAGATTGATTGGTACTGTTGCCCAGAATCGGCTGTGATTCATGGTGACCTATATACAGGGGAAGGAAGTACTGCTAGCGTCTGAGGAATTTTTCAGGCATATTTGACTATAAGATGTGGCTGTGCCTTTCACCTTACCAAGGGGCTCCCTTCCCCTCATAATGTTCCACTTCACCCAACATGATACTGTCCTCTCTTAATAGATTCCTCCTAATAATGATGGGTTCAAAGCAAATGAATCCAACTTTTTGTTGTGATTAGAGAGGTTTTCATTGGCTAACTTTATTCTCAGTCTGACACTGATGATATCTGAATAGCAGTGGCATTGCTTCCCACATCACAGGGATGCACAAGCCACTGAAATAGACAAAAGGACAGACGAGTGGCAGATCTGTTGCTCTGGTGTTACTGCTGTGTACCATCAAGTCGGAACTGGCCCATAGCTAACCTTCCAGCAGGCAGCTGGTGGATTCGAACGATGTACCTTTGTGTTGGCAGAGAAACTCCTTACCGCTAAGCCACCGGTGCTTCCTAGGGTGGTACAGTCAGTAGGAAGTTGTGCTGTTAACCCCAAAAGTCAGTGCCTCTCTGGCAGTTCAAACCCACCAGCAGCTCCAAAGGAGAAAGATGGGCACTGTCCTCCTCTGGGATTTACAATCTCTCAAAACCTGCCAAAGGGCCAGCCATGAGTCAGTTCCAAACTCAAACATTAACAAAACACACACCACACACAGCACAGAATTATTTCTATTTTAATGTAAAGTGAAGAGGATGGCGGAATCTGAATGTCAGAGAACTTTCAAGGACTATAAGTCTGAGGGAATCTACCTGTGCAGGTGGTGGTAGGGAGGAGTCTACTCTGAATTTGGAACCACAGGTTCTGGATTCAAATCCAGCCTGACCCTGAACCAGCTTTGACACAGCTGGTAAGGGAAGCTTAAACAGTAAGAGCAACTTCTAAACAGTCTCGAATCCTTTCTGGAAACATCCTCTTATGTAAAAACATCAGCCGGCTAAGGACTTCCTCTCTGACCCTCCAGTCTTCAGTCACACACCGGGTTCAAGGCAATCAGGGTTTCGGGGAGCCTTCATAGAAAGCATCTGCAAACTGGGGGCTTTTGACACGTGTATGGGGAGGAGTGGAGGCCCTGGGTTTCTCATCTTCAGCCCCAAGAGAGTGCCCTTTTTAAAGGGAAATAAAGGTGAATTCCAGGCATGAGGTCTCCCCGGGTAAGGGGGGGTCTCCCCCGGCTCCCGGTCCCCGCAGGTGCGCAGGCCGCGCCGCCCACTGGGCGCCGGGCGAGGGAGCCGCGCTCTCTAGGACCGAGGAGGCGAGCGGCGGGCGGCGGGCAGACGAGCCTCCCGTGGAGCTGCGGCGCGCGGCCGCCGACGGGCTGAAATGAAAGTAAAGCTCCGGGGCCGCGTGGACGGAGCTGCCGGGGCGGCGGCGCCGGAGCACGATGCGGCCGCCCGTAATTAAATAGCACTTACTCTTATTATTACTAATAATAATAACGTAATCATACCTCTAGTCATAGCATACCACTTATCGGGCTCGGCGCCGGCCCGCGGGGAAGCGCAGC
>NW_006399836.1:3443734-3459022 GCF_000299155.1 Elephantulus edwardii | reverse complement strand
GCCGCGCGGGAGTGGGGCGTCCCCGCAGCGCCCGCGCGTCTCCTTCGGGGGCTCGCTCCTCGGGGGCCCCAGCGCCGGGGTGCACGGCCGCTCGGCCTGTCCTCGCGAAGGGGGCACCCCGCGGCTGGCAGGCACGTCGCTGGCAGCGTCCCCCCCACCCCGGCCCTTTGTGTTGGCCTCGGCCTCGCAGCGCGGGGAGCCGGAGGGGCCGCGGCGAGAGTCGGGGGCCGGGGAGCGCGGCCGGCCGACGGGCCTCCCTTGCCGGCTGCGGCGGCCACGCGAGCTCGGGGATCCAGGGCCTGCGGCCAGCGGTGGGGTGCGGGGTGGAGGCGGCAGGGGTGGGGGGCGCGGTCTGCACTGGCGGGGCTCAGGGGCATTTCCGGTCTCCTGATCCATCACCCGACTCGGAGGCCTTTGAGGGGCCCTCACGGAATGTTGAGCGCGAGGATGGGGTGGGTGGGAGGCTGCGGGCGTGGGCTTTCATCACCTGGGGTGGGTGCTCCTGCGAGGGATGGGGACCCGGGAACGGCTGACCCCATCCTCGGACCCCCTCCAGCTGTTAGCGGGCTTTGGGTCTGGGTCCTCTTCCATTTTTTTCCCCCTCGTTTTTCCTCCCCAGCTCTTATGCTAAAGGGAGTCTGGTTTTAAGGGTCTTTCATGGAGACAAAGCAGTTTCGCTGATGGAGAAACCGATGAAATAGTTCACTCCAAAGGACCCCGATGATGGTCGTGGACATGGCATCGATGAGAAAGAGCGAGGGACTGGGGCTAGTGAGGGAGGCTGGGCCCCCGCGTGGGGCCTGAGGATCCACAGCAGCATTAATGGGGGGCTCGTTTTTCTGGGGTGGCTAGTCGGCCTGTCGGTTACTAGCTACAACACTCAACTTCTTGCCATTTTCCTCAGCACCTGCAGTTGGAGTCTGATGAAAATAGCAGCATGCAGATCCTTGAATTTTCACACAAATGTGATAATTATAGTACATTTAGCAACTGTGTTGGACACAGAATTCTAGTGGAATCTGTAGTTCTACTACCTAGACTCGCCCCTACACACACACACAGCCAAGTCCAGAGAGATCCCATGTGGCTGAAAACGATGCCTTGAACAGGCTGAATGAAGCAGGTTTGGGGCATGGCATTTTGTCTAGGACAGTGTATTTTGCCAAAAAGAAATGAGAATAGAGAAATTTCATAGTCCCCAGGTGGAGATGAGGTTTGTATGTACAGTGAGGTCTTGGCTATATGTATTGCTTTTAGGTTGGTCGGTTAAGAATGTGGATTTTGGCGGATTATTTGGGGATAAGAAGCTCAGTGGAGTGAGCTGATCTCTTGAGTAATAGGTGTTGTAAGTTTGTAGGCTTGAGTTTGAGAATATGAACATACAAATCCCTTAAATAGCCCTTTTTGCTGTAGAACAAAAGGGCTTTTCCATATGCCACCTCACCTGTCCTCCACAGCAACCACAGTAGGTAGAGACATCTTTCAGTCTTAGTTCTCCAGTTGATACACCTGAGGCTTAATGTAAATGAGGGTTTGATTGAAAAGTCACACAGTAGAGCTGGGATTTCTGCTTCGTTTGTTTTCTGGCTCCAGATCATCACTCTTTCAGCAAGCTACCTTTGTTGCTGTTAGCTGCTATCTAGTCAACACTGACCCCCAGTGACCCCATGCACAACAGAAGAAAATGCTGCCCAGTCCTGCCCTGTCTTCTCTCTAGGTCCATTGTTACCATGACCATTGTGAGTTGCCTTGCAGCCCAGGAATTACTGTGTTGACTCCGCAGGGTTTTTGTTGGCTAATTGTTAGAAGTAGATTACCAGGCTTCTCTTTCTAGTCTGTCTGTGTCTAGAATGTCCACAGTGGGTGACCTTGATGGTATTGGAAACACCCATGGCACTGCTCACTCTAGCATCTTAGCAACCTGCAAGCTACCTTGGGAGGACAGACGCACAGACAGGTGGTGGTGGGCTGCGTTGACAAGATACTGTCCAAGTTCCTCTCGTGATTAGGACAAGATTCTGTGTGGCAGGCTGATGATTTACTAGTCTTGGGATTAAGCTTGCCACTTACAGTCCAACTGGAAAAAACATTGACGCCAGTGAATCAGTAGGTGGACCAGGATGCTGTCAGTGCTGGACTCGGCACAGTGGGAGTTCAGAAGAGAGAACTTAGGGTTACCTGGAAAATTTAGGAGGCTGAATGTGAAAGAGTAGGGAGGCAAGACCTGGATGGAGAAGAGAAAGGGCCTTCTGAGACTAGCTCATTGTTTCGGCACTGCATGCTGACTAATTACTGTAACATTATTATCTCTATTCTGCAGAGGAGGAAGCAACTGAGGAACAGAGTTTACATGGCTGGCCCAAAGCCACCCTTCTGGATTTGAGTCCAGGCCTGTGTGACTCTTGTATACTCATGTTCTGTATCTCTAGTAACCACTTCTGCCTCAAACGTGCAGATAAGAACAGGGACCAGAGCGGCCTGAAGTGGTGACATCACCGGGCAGGCCCCTCCAGGCCAAGAAATTCCACTAATCCCACTCTGTGTCCCAGGATCCAAAGGCCCAGAGCAAGTGTTCTCCGTGGGTTCTAGAAGGAGGACTGGATCTTCAGCTTGGGGATCTTTGCCTCCAAAGAGCATTCTGGCTGCATCTTTTCCGAGATATGCCTCTTCAGAGGTTTTTTTTTTTGCAGTCCGTAATTATTCCATACTCTTCTCCAGCATGGTCTTCACAATTACTTGTTATGCATTAGAGAGGGCTAAGGGTGACAGAAAAAGAATTGATGGCTTTGAGTTGTTGTGCTGGAGAAAAGTCTTGAATCCACCATGCACTGGCAAGAAAACATGTAAGTCTCTCTTGGAGAGGTTGAAACCAAGTTTCTCTTTGGAGGCTAGGATTTTGAAACTCTGCCCCACATACGTTGGGCATGTGGCTCAAAGGGACCAGTCCTTGGAGAAGGACATCATGCTTGGAATGGTGAAGGAACAGTACAGGAGAGGAAGACCCCAGATGAGATGGATTGATACAGTAATTGGGGCAGTGAGGTGTGGTGAATTGGAATCAGTGCAGCTGGCTCAGGACAGGGTTCAGAGCTGCTGTACACAGGGTCACTGGGTCGCAGGTAACTCGACAGCACGTAGCAACAACAACAATAACTTCTCCAACACTACAACTCAAAGGCAGTTCCTCTTCTGACATCCTTATTCATTGTCTTTCTCTCAGGTGCATATCAATTGAGTGAAAGGATGATGGCCTGAATCAAGCACAGTTTAGGCTTCAGTATTTGGACTTGCTGCTAAGAGAGCTTATTCCTTGGAAAGGAATATCATGCTTGAAAAAGTGGAGGGTCACTGAAAGAAAGGAAGACCTCCAGTGAGACAGATTGACATGGTGACTGCAGCAGTGGGCTCAAGTGTTTCCGAGATGGTGAGGATGGCCAAAGATAGGACAGAGTTCCGTTCTCTTGTTCATAGGGCCACTGTGAGTTGTACTCGCCTTTATGGCACCTGACAGCAACAACTGCATAACATGGATGCATCTAAAGCACATTTAAAACTCAGACTCACTGCTGTCAAGTTAGTTCTGACTTAGTGATCCTTCGTCAAGTTTCTGAGACTGTAAATGCCTACCGAGCTGCTGGTGGATTTGAACTGCCTGAGACTCGGAAGCTTTAGGTTAGCAGTGGAACTCACTACAGACCAGAAGACGCTATTCTCGGTGCAGTCACAGAAGAATTAGGGCACCTGGAACTTGCGTTGCCGTCGAGTCAGAACCCACCCATGGCTGACCCTCTAGCAGGTTTCTGGGACATGATAAAGCACATGGGAGGAGATTGCCCCTCTTTCTCTCTTGGAGTCACTGATGGATTTGAACTGCCAGGGATGAGTGTGGCCTTTGGGTTAGCAGTGCAGCTCTCTGTGGGCTGTGCTCCCAGAACTCCTGATTAAGATGTAAGACAGCTGTGGAAAGGTTTACTTCATTGATGCTTATCAAGACATGGAAGGGCATCCCTTTTCAGCAGGAAGTAGCTAAGAGAATATGCCATCCCCTTTTCCTTATGAATCAGGGTGAAGTCTCTCTCAGGGAGGAGTGATAGGGAATGGCAAAGGACACACTGACAAAGGAGATTAATCAGAACTGGCTTTGACAAGCACTGTGGCAACTGGACAATTAAAACAGACTTTCAGGGGGGGGAAGAGGAACGAACTGGGGAGGAGGGTAGAGAAAATAGTGCAAAAATGAATGAATGGAAACCCAAAATCTCTGCAAATGTTCATTAAAATTAATAAAATTTAATTTTTAAAAAAAAGAAAGAAAGTATGACTCTTAACCCCTTTTCACAGGTAAGGAAACCCAAGGCGCATGGAGGTGGAAAAACCTACCAGGGTGACACAGCCAGGAAGTGACAGAGTTGATAGAGCTGAGATTTGAATCTTGGCAGTGGCATAGTGCTAATCAAAAAGCACTTGGGGTGGGGGGAAGCACTTGTTTGCTATAATCAAAAGGTTAACTGTTCAAATCCACCAGCTGCTCTGCAGGAGAAAGATGAGGTAATCTACCTCCATAAATATGAGGCGGTTCCTCTGTCTTACAGGGTCACTGAGTCATTCAGAATGAGAGCAAACTGAATGTAACAGGTTTAATGGGACTCTGAAGGCCTCGCTCTGTGGCCTCACAACCTAACAGGGCTCCCTTGTCACCATCCAGAGGCCTCCAGCCTCCCCCACTGGGGAGGAAGGTAGAGAAAATAGTGCAACAGTGAATGAATGAAAACCCAACATCTCTGTAAATGTTCATTAAAATTAATAAAATTTAATAATTTAAAAAAAAGAAGGGAAAAAAAGGGACATGGAAGGGAAAGGAAGACAAGTGAAAATTAGTAAGTGGATGAGTTGGGTGAAGAGAAAGATAGTATGCAATAAGGGATTGATCAGACCAACCAATATGATTTGTCAGCTTTCACTAAAAAAAGTGACTGGAGGTTTATATTGATTAAGGTCTCATTAACATAACAAAAACTCTATTCCCAGATATAATTATATTCACATATATATTTTTTCCTACTGTAGACAGAGTAGCACTGTCCTTAGAGTTTCCAAAGCTGTATATCTCTAACGAAGCAGACTGCTTCACCCTTTCTCCACAGAGTGACTGGTGGGTTTAAACCACAACCTTTTCCAATAGCAGCTGACTTTTTAAACCACTGCTTAAAAAACAAGAGATCAGGAGACATGTTGCGCTGGGAAAATCTGCAGTCAGGCACCTCTCCAAATTATTGAGGTACAATAATGTTAGTTTGAGGACTAAGGTGCACCTGATCCAGGCCATGAAAGTATGCATCTGATAGGAGACACTGAATAAAGATGACAGAAGAAGATCTGATGCATCTGAACTGTGGTATTGGAGAAGAATACCAAATATTCTTGCTGCAGAAGGTCAAAGACTGCAGCCTTAAATATGGATCAAGAAAACAACATTAAGAAAACAAAGATTCTCACCACTGGGCTGATTGGCAGCATCATGATAGATGATGAAGAGATCAAGATTTTTAACAGCTTTAGTCTGCTTGGCTCCACAATCAACACTCTTGGTTTCAGCAGCCAGGAAATTGAAAGACGAATTGCATTGGAAAAGTCTGCTGTAAAAAAAAAATCTGCTGTCAGAGCCCTCTCCAAAGTACTGAAGAGCAATGATGTCAGTCTGGAAACTAAGGTGTGCCTGATCCAGGCCATGCTTTTTTCAATTACTTGCTATGCATCGGAAAGCTGGACAATGACTAGGGATGATAGAAGGAGAATTGATGCCTTTGAGCTGTGGTGCTAGAGAAGAGTGTTAATCATGGACTGCTAGGAAAACAAGTTCATCCTAGAGAGGGTGAGACCAGGCTGCTCCTTGGAGGCAAGGATTCTGAAGCTTTGTCTGACATACTTTGGACATGTTGCAAGGCAGGACCAATCCTTGAAGAAGGACATCATGTTTGGGAGGGTGAAGGGAACGTGCAAGAGAGGAAGACCCTTGATGAGATGTGTTGATTCAGTGACTGGGGTAATGGAGGTAGGTGTAGCAGAGACGGTAAGATTGGTGATGGATAGAGCAGGGTTTAGGGCTGTTGTACATAGGGTTGCTATGTATGGCACATAACAACAAAAGCAAAAACTAAATATTCCATGGATGGCCAGAGGAACAAACAGCAATGTCTTGGGGAAGGTGCAGCCAGAGTGCTCCTTGGAGGCAAAGATGATAAAGCTTTGACTCACATACTTTAGGCGTATTGCTAGGAAAGGCTGTTCCTTGGAGAGGGAAAATCTTGCTTTCGAAATGTGGAGAGGCAGCAAAAGGGAGGAAAACCCTCAACCAGGTAGATTGACAGTGATGACAGCAATGGACTTGAGTGTGCCAGAGATGATGAGGATGGCACAGGACAGCACCGGGTTCAGATCTGCTATTCATGGGTCACTCTGGGTCCCACAACAAGCCCCAGGACTCCTTTTCAACATGTATTCCTGAACCCACTGCTGAGAAGTCCCTCCCCACTCACAGCAACTCTGTATCAGGTTTCAAGCTGTAAATCTGCATGGGGCAGGCTGCCTTATTTCTTTTTCATGGGTGATGGTGAGTTCATGCTGTAGACCTTTGGGTTAGAAGCCGAACATGTAACCCTCCATGCCACAGGGGCCCCTGTCCACTTGTACCATCGAGTTTTATTCTGTACCATCAAGTTGGAACTGACTCATAGCTGACCCTTCAGTGGGTTTTCAGAGGCAGTAAATTGCATGGGAGGAGATTTCCCATCTTTCTCCTGGGGAGCAGCTCGTGGATTTGAATCATGTGCCTTTGGGGTTGCAGTTCTTGCCACTAGGCCACCAGAGCTCCCTTCCAATTTTAATAGGGGAGTATTGTGCTCATGCAAAACCTGTACTTGGACCAGGAAGCAGTCAGAACAGAACAAGGAAACACTACATAGTTCAAAATAAGGAGAGAAGGGTATGGCAGGGATGCATCCTGTCTCCATACCTTTTTAATCTATGTGGAACAGATCATTCGGGAGCTTGAACTTTATCAGGAGGAACGTGGCATCAGGATTGGAGGAAGACTCATCAACAACCTGCGTTATGCAAATGATACGTCCTTGCTTGGTGAAACTGAGGAGGACTTGAGACTTTTGCTGCAGAAGGTCAAGGACTGCAGTCTTCAATATAGATTGAAGATGAATATCAAGAAAACAAAGATTCTCACCACTGGGCCAACTGTCAGTCATGATAGATGGAAAAGAGATTGAGATTGTTAACAATTTGAACCTGCTTGGTTCCACAGTCAATACTTGTGGCACCAGCAGTCAGGCAATCAAAAGATGAATTGCATTGGGAAAATCTGCAGTCAGAGACCTCTCCAGAGTGCTGAAGGGCAACATTGTCAAGTCTGGAGACTAAGGTGCAGTTGATCCAGACCATAGTCTCCCAATTACTTGTTATGCAGCTGAGAGCTGGATAGTGGTTAAGGATGACAGAAGAAGAATTGATACCTTTGAGTTGTGGTGCTGGAGAACTGTACTGAACATACCATGGACCACCAAGAGAGCAAAGGTCTGTCTTGGGGAGCATAAGACCAAGCTGCTTCTTGGAGGCAAGGATTTTGAAGGTCCGTCTTACATACTTTGGATATTTGCCAAGAGGGGCCAGTCAGGATTCTTGGAAGGGTGGAGGGACAGAGCAGGAGAAGATGACCCTCAACGAGATGAATTGACACTGTCATTGGGGTAATGGGAGTAGATGTGTCAGAGATAGTGAGTGGCTCAGTATAGGGGAGGTTTCAGGGCTATAGTACATAGGTTCACAGGTGACTCAAAGGCAAGTAATGACATAACAACTATAACAAAGAAGGGAGGAGATGGGCCACTTGGTACAGACAGCCTGAGGGCAGGTATGTGTTTGTCAGGTCAGGCTTTGTCTCCTTCACTGTTTGGTCCTTTCAATGCTCTGGGCTTCAGTTTCTTCTGAACAGGAGCTCTGAGATTTGATGCTATTTGCTGGTAACCTGTGTGAGCAGCCCAGTGCCTGGTATTGGATTGACTGAGGTGGCGAGGCAGTAGGGGATTGCAGTGTTCATTACCACTGCACAATGCAGGGAGCTCTGGCAGTGTGGTGTGTGGTGTGTTGTGTGTTAGACCAAAAGGCTAGAGGTTTGAATCTACCAGCTGCTCTGTGGGATAAAGACGAACAGTCTCTTCTATAGAGATTTACAACCTTGGAAGCCCATGAGTTAAAATTGGCTCCATGGCGCACGTTGGTTTGTTCTCGTGGCTGGGTAGTTTTTTGCAAACTGCCCTCCAAGCCCCCTTGCACATATTATTTCCTTTGTGTTTCTGTGTATGAGGATGATATTTTTGCAAGTCGTTTATATATGAAAATACCGTATTTAGCAAACACTGATCCAGCAGTTACTGGTGGCCACCATGCCCTGCTGTGAGCGCTTTTCCCTAGATTGGCTTATTTAACCTTTGTGACAAATAATACTTACTATCCCATTTTACAGATGCACAGACTGTGGCCCAGGCAGTTGGTGTGGTAGAGCTGACCTCCAAATCCTGGGCTGTCTGGTTGGTCCAGTATGGGCCTGGATTTGTCCAGGGAAGTGTGAAAGGGAGAGAGAGGAGACTGAGGGCCAGCAGACTGCAGAAGATGCAGGTGTCTCAAGTGGACTCTGTCCCCAGCCCAGAGCAACCCTGAGCCAAGCCTCAGCACCTGTCCACTCCAGGAGCCTGCACGAAGCCGCCTCTTTTCAGTACCTTTTATACCTAGAGATAGCAGACTCATTTTCTTGTCCCTGTCCACACCAGCTGTGGGGCTCCTTCCTGGCTTATTCATTCCCCTATGAGCCTGGTTCTCTGCCTTGTCTGATGGTCTCTGCAGGTGTGGTCACTCCATCTCCCGTCAGACTGCGGGGCAGGTGGCAGCGTTTCTGTGCTCAGAGGCCACCTGTCAGTGATACTCCTGCAGCCCCACTTCCTGAGCCCCACCGCGAAGACTAAGTCTAGACCCGAGGCTAATGTGGTGAGAACAGCAGCCCCTGCCCCATGCAGTCACCCTCCTATGTGCGGGGCTTGGTGTGTTGTGCATTTTCCATCCACTGCTTTCTGATGAAACTTCATCTTCCATGCTTCAGGCATGTTGCTAGAAGAGGCTGTTCCTGGGAGAGGGGACATCATGCTTGGAAAGGTGCAGGGACAGCAGAGGAGAGGAAGACCTTTAACCAGGTAGATTGACACAGTGACTGCAGCAAACGGCTTAAGTGTGTCAGATTGTGAGGATGGCACAGGCTAGGACAGGGTTCAGATCTGTTGTTCAGAGGGTCACTGTGAGTCATACTCAACTCCGTGGCATCTAGCAGCAACAAGAAAGTGACTGATAACCACAATTCTTTTAATTTGTGTGTGTGTGTACCGTCAAATCAGATCTGACTGGTACAGGAGAAGATTGTTCCTCCTTTTCCAGCAGAACATCTGCTGGATTTGAGCCGTGCACCTCAGGGAATGCAGTGCAGCTTCTTGCCACCAGGCCACCAGAGCTCGCCAACCACAGCTCTTTGAGAATGAGTTCTGAGTACTCACTTCGGCAGCATATGTATGAGAATTGAAGAACTACAACTCTGAGGCGGAGACACTCATTGTGTGCTGTCAGGTCTGTTGATCTCCTAGTGACCCTGTGAGGCAGGAGGACTGCTCCGTAGGCATCCCCTAGACTGTAGTCGTTACAGATTATGGGGTCTTTTCCCCTTCATGGGATTTGAACTCTTGACTTTTTGAGACCCACCACTGCTGTCTGGTTGATTCAGACTCATAGTTAAGACTCACAGTGACCTTCCACCCGGTGTCTGAGGCTGTAAATCATTATGGGAGATTTTCTTCTAGAGAACTGGTGTATTTGAACTACACACCTCTGGTCACCAGCCCAACACTACATTCTACGTGTCACCAGAGCTCCTTCTCTGTAAGAAAGAAGTCCTTAATTCCCTGTGGAACAGACAAGGAAAGTGGATCAGGAACACTTCCTAGCGACCCCATTTTGCAGATGAGACTGAGGCTCAGAGAAGGAAGGTGGGATCCAGGTCACTGCTGGGGCTGGGTGGGGAGCTGAGAGCCAGGCCTGTGGGTCCAGAGTGCCAGGTCATGGCCCATGTAGGAGAGGTGACCCCGTGTTTTCCAGTCTCCACAGCGCCTTTTCCTGTCTGTGTGGAAATCGTGGCTCTTGCTGATATCTGGGCCCACAGCCTGCCACTGCATCGTCATGGTGGTCCCGTGATGTAAAAGGTTTTCAGAAGACACTGAGGTGTAGAGGGATCCCCTGGCCTGTCCTCGCTGGGTCTCAGAAAGGGGACAAGTGTCAGGTTCCCTGAAGCAAAGCTGCGTCTGCTGCCTGGTTCCTGTCTCAAATGTGAGGCCTGGCAGCATCACTCATCGAGCACCTCCTGTGAGGTGAGCAGGAAGGTGGAGGCTTTCGGAGGCCCCCCGCCCCATGTCTGTTTCTGCTGTGGATTTCCAGTTTTCCATGAGGTGCCCTTTCTCTAGCCAGGCGGATCATGGGGCAGGAGTCCAAAGTCCGGAGGTCATTCCCGTCTCTGGTGAACCCTGGCTGCTGACCCACAGCCTCTGGATTGTTTCATCATTCTTAGCCTCAGTTTCCCTGTCTGTGAAATGGCTGCTCTGATCCAGGTGCATCTGACTGAGGTGTGCTGAGAGGTCCAGTAAAGGACTTTGAAAGCTGGGAAGGAAGACCTTCCTGTGTGAGAGCACAGCTGTGGTTGTATAAGTGTGTATAAATACTTAACAGCCCCCAGAATGTTCCAGAATCTTCTCTGCTGCCTGCCCTAACTCTGGCCTGGGTGGCTGCAGCGGTCTTCTCCTCTCATCATCCATTCTCACACAGCAGCCAAGGGGCTGTCTTGGGGATTAAATGAGACCCTGTCACTCCTCTGCTGGGAATGCTCAGTGGCTCTTCGCCCAGGCTGAACTCGGCTCTGGCTCACCATCGTGTCCTGCCCGGCCTCCCTGTGACAGTGCTGCTGCCCCTCACACCTACATCCCACCTACCTTGTTCCCATTCCCAGCATCTCAGTCAAACAGGCCTGGAATATTCAAGGCGTATGCTCCCACCTCTGCTGAACCTTGTACTCTCCCACCCCACCTCCCCATCTTCTTATGATGACTTCTTCAAGGCCTTCCCTCAGCACCCAAGTGATTCCTGTCTCTCCCTGCCCCATTTCTTGGTTTAACTTGTTTGTAAATCATCTGTTTTGTCCATTTGACATGGGCCTGTTTGTCTGCTTAGCCAGACAGCAACGTCCCTGTCTACTTTTGCCAGCACTGGAGATCCTGGCACATGGAGACGGGTGGGGCTCTGTGTGACAGAGGAGTCATGGTGCCAGATTAGCCACAGACTAGTCCTGGCAAAAAGGTACCGCCCAGACAGACCCAGAGAGGAAGCTGGCGCCCGACTGAAAGGTACTGGCAGAATCATCATGTTTCGGGTGTTTGGGTTCCCAGCTCAGCAGGAACTTGAGTGTCTTAACGCTGGTGTCTGGGGAGGATGCCTGGGAAATTTACAAAACCGTCCTGCAAGGCGGGCCTCATGACTCTTCTTCTGTGCATCACAAAACGGAGGCTCAGAAAGGAGCCCTTACCGCCAGTGGGGGCTGGCTCTCCTCAAGGCCTGGTGAGGACTGCAGCCCTGAGGATGCTGCGCTCTTGGGAGCCATTAGGCTGTGGGTCTCTGGTTGTTACTGTTTTGTTTATGTATGTTGTTGTCATCAGGTACCATGGAGTCAAGCATAACTCATGGTGACCTTTTGAACATAAACGAAAACACTGTCCGACCGTGCACCGTCTTTACAGTTGCCACCATGCTCAAGCTCACTGTTACGGTCACTGGTCTTCCTCTCTTTTGCTGACTTTCTGCTTTCCCGGCCTGATGTCTTTTTCCACGGACTGATCCCCTCCTCATAACATCCCTGAAGTATATGAGGTGAATTTTCCCTATCTTTGTCTCTAAGGAACACTCTGGTTGTGCTTCCTCTAAGTTAGATTATTTGTTCTTTTAGCAGTCTGGGATATTCAGTACTCTTCACCACACCTTCATTGTCCAACTTTCACGTGCATGTAAAGCAATCAAAAACACTGCAGGTTGGGTCACTTGAGGCAGGTACACTTTAGTCTCTAAAATGGCATGCTTTCTCTTTATCACTTTAAAGGGGCCCCTGGTGGCAAATTTCTCTAGTGCAATAGGTCTTTATTTTATTTGATTAACTTCTTTATAATAGGTCTTTTGATTTCTTGAGTGCTGATAATGAAGCGAAATATAACTTGTATAAACAGGTAGACTCGGAGAAAGTGTGGGTTTGATGAAGTAAATATTGAAATAAAGTGAGTTACGTGAAGTTTTGGGTTTCCCAGGACATACAGAAATTATGTCTGATTTGCTCAGACAGAAATGGAGAATTCAAGAACAACAGTTCTTTCTTTCCTTTAAAAAATCTTAACCTACTCCTATGACAGGTGTGAAAGTAGGAGTGGCATCCACTTCCTAAATAACCTGCCTCCAGAAACTCCATGAACTTTGATGAGTGTCGATAGTTATAGAAAGGCTTCAGATATTTTGTTCATAGTTTCTCTATGAGTCATGCTCTACTCGAAGGCAATCAACACAACACATAACATACTAAAATTATGGTGAATTTGATAAAGGAGCCCTTGTGATCTAGAGGGTTACGTGTAGACAGATTGACATCCACAAGTCACTCTGAGGGAGAAAATGAACAGTCTGTTCGCATTGAGGTTTCTGTCCTTGGGAACCCGCTGCAGAACCTCCAGAATGTAGACGGCACTGGCATCGTGCGTTGGGTTTTGATTTGACAGTTCCTCAGGTGTGTAGGCATATGGTGAAGGTTGAAATGTTATGAGAATGACCAAAAATGTGCCAAAGACCCAAAGTGAAGACATTGCTGGAATGGCACCTGTAAAACTTGCTCCATGCGTATTTGCCACACACCTCAATTTTTGAAGGCTCAGTGTCTGTGAAGCACACTAAAGTGAAGCGTGGTATGGTGAGGCGTGATTTTGATGCCCAGGGCCTTCAGGGAGCTGCTCTTACTGGGAGTGGGCTGCCTTGTAAGGATTCAGCTGAGCACCCCAGCCAGATGGAGGCGGGATCACCTGGGTCCCAAAGCCAAGAGCTGAGGGGAGCCCGCTCTGCTGTGTTCTCAGGTCTCTGGGTGCCCCCAGTGTCTCTGCAGGTTGGCCCTGTGTTGTTGGAAGGAGAGACAAGATTATGAAAGGACACGCCCTCTGTGAGCTGAGTGGAGGGAGAAGGAGGAGGCTTGCTGCTGAAGGGGTTTGGCTTGTGGTGGTGGAGGGCTGGGTCTCTGAACTTTGGCTTCTGCCCAGGGTGGCCTGCTCAAGAGAAGACAGAGCTGTGGGTCACTGACCGCAGTTTCCCCTCCTGCAGGTGGCTTCTGAGCACGCCCGGGCTTGCTTGGCTTTCTTGACAGCGTGGCCTTGGGTGCACCACTGCATGCCCCAAACCTCACTCTCTTCATGTGGGAGATGGGGATTGGAAACATCAACTGTGGAGATTTTAAAAAGCCAAACCCACTGCTGTCCTGTCAGTTCCAACTCTTAGTGACTCTGGAGGGCAGTGGACCTGCCCCGTAGCATTTCCAAGGTCAGGAGCCCTGGACTGTGCATTGTGTTGAAATGCTAATAGGAGGGTCAGCAGTTTGAACCCACCATCACCCTCCTTGGGAGGAAGATGGATAATCTCTTCCATAAAGATTTACCACCTGAGAAACATGCTGGAGGATCACCCTAAGTTGTAATCTACTCAGTGACAGTGGGCTGGTTTTATTGTTTTTCATTTTTTTATTGTGATTTTAACAAAAGTTTACAGAAGAGTTGGCTTTTCATTCATTCACTGTTACACAGTTTCCTCCCTCCTCCTCCCTTCTCCCTCCCCTGTTTTAAATCTTTATGGAACATATTTTACCCTGGTGGCCTAATATAAGGAATTGTGCTATCAACCCAAAGGCATATGGTTCAAATCTGCCATCTGCTCTGTGGGAGAAAGACGGACAGTTAACTCCGTGCGATTTATTCCCTCTGTAAATCTGCTGGAGGGTCAGCTATGCGTTGGTCCTGACTTGATGGTACACAACACCACCACCACCACCGTCTTTACTTATCTTTATTACTTCATCATGTTCCTGCTGAGAGGTTTGAACTGCTGGCCTTTAGGTTAGCTGCTGCATGCTCTAACCATAGCGCCACATGGCTCCTTACCTTGATGATTGATTACTGGAGGAGAAATACCCCAGTTCCATCGAGTTGGGCTTCTGCGTGTTCTCTGCCCGCAGAGCCTTCGGGAAGCCCATGGCTGCCTTCTCAGTATTCTCATGTGCACGAAGCCAAGCACAGACGGAGCAGAGACTGTTCTCTTGAATTTCTGCTGTGCCTCTTACTATGTCTGCTGTGTTAGCTGCCATCCAGCTGACTCCCGTCCATTTGAAGTCCAGGAAGCCCTGTCCATTTGAAGTTGTGATGAGTGTGAGTGCTGTTTTATCTGCAGTAGCTAAGGTGCAGGAAGAGGTCACAGGTCACCGGCACTACTGTGGCATATTGACTTCATTCTAATGGAATGGAATGTTAACTTTGAAGGAGTTGTTTCCCATCCAGTGTTTTCCCATCCAGGTTCATGAACCCCTGGATTCTGTCCATGGTCCCAGGTTCAGAAAGAACCCCACCATAGAAAGTGCTGACATACAACTGCTGGGTCCTCAGGTGTATAGACATGGTGACTTTGGGGAAGGGACAGATCAGACTTGGGTCTTTTTGGGAATGGACAGAGGGGTGAAACCTTCCCAGGTCTGTCTCTCTTAGGCCTTCCAGGGCACAGTGAGGGACCAGGGGGCTTTGAGAAAACATCACGTAAGGTCATACTTGTATGGTGTTGGTTGTGTCTTCAATATGGGCCTGATACTGGTTCTTAATTAAACATGAGGTGAGTGAGTCTGCAGTGGGTGAAGTGGGGGAGGCTGGAGGCCTCTGGATGGTGACAAGGGAGCCCTGTTAGGTTGTGAGGCCACAGAGCGAGGCCTTCAGAGTCCCATTAAACCTGTTACATTCAGTTTGCTCTCATTCTGAATGACTCAGTGACCCTTTAAGACAGAGGAACTGCCTCATATTTATGGAGGTAGATTACCTCATCTTTCTCCTGCAGAGCAGCTGGTGGATTTGAACAGTTAAC
>NW_006399836.1:3428595-3440914 GCF_000299155.1 Elephantulus edwardii | reverse complement strand
TCTACACAGTCAAATGCCTTTGCATAGTCAATGAAACACAGATAGACATTCCTCTGGTATTCCCTGCTTTCAGCCAAGATCCATCTAATATACACACAAAAAATAATAAAATAAAATAAAAAAAATCTTAAAAAGAATCGTACTTTCTCTTGGGTGTTGTGAAGATTTGACGAATTGGATTTAAAGCATTTATAAGCATCTTGTAGGAGAGAGTGCTCTGTGATTGATGACGGATGCTACCAACATCTTCTAAGTTATTCTTGGATTATGAGACTCCATCTACTCAGATCACGCTTCTTGGCCATAGGAGAGGTTTCTCTGTGCAGACCTGAGGTGAATCAGATGCCACTGTGCCTTCAACGAGCTGAGTGGAGGGGGACCTCTGTTAAGTAGCATAAGTGTGGGATTGTGCTGAGGTATCCTCCGAAGGAGCCAGAGAAGGAAAGCTTCCTGGTCGAGCAGCGTCAAGGCCAGGCTGGACAGCAGAGAGAGTGAAGGATGCTTCAGACAGGCAGCTGCCTGAAGGGGGAGTCACCGTTGCTGGGGTGGCCAGGCCACGCAGAAGGAAGAGCGTGGACTTTGTCCTTTTGCAGTGGGGAAACATGGAAAGTTTTAAGTTTTACTTTTGAAATAGGGATAGACTCCTGGGAAGTTAAATGTACAGTCTCACATCCCTGGTACACAGCTTCCCCTAGTGGGGACTGTGGCTGTGGGATAATATCAAAACCAGGAAACTGGCACTGCTGCGTTGAAGCTTACTAGGCTGAGGACTTGTTCTGATTTTCACGATTTTAAAGTTGTGCTCATTTCTTTAACCTGGAATGGGTGTTTATAGGGGGTTGTTTGAGCAGGAACTATAAAGGCAGATACCCCACAGTGGGATGGATTGAGATTGGAGGGGGCCGATTGGTGGCTGCTGACCAGAGATGGTGAGGACCTAAGAGGATGTGGTGGATGTGGAGGGAGGAATATGTAGGAAGTAAAGATGCAAGGAATTGAAGACTGATCAGAAAGATTAATGCCATTGTGAACAGGGTTGGAGAATGATGGGTGATGGAGGAGGAACAGGACCAGGGGAGAAAATGGTGAGTTAAAAATGTGTTGAGTTGGCCAAATGCCCAACCTGACTTGGGTGGACACCAAGGAGGACTTTCTACAGAGTAACATTCAAGCTGGGTCTTAAAGAATGAGTAGAGGCAGTGAGATTGGCACAGGATAGAGCACGGTTTAAGGCTGTTGTACATAGGGTTGCTATGAGTCGCAAATGACTTGACGGCACCTAACAACAACAACAGGGGTTGTCTAGATGTGTATATGGGGGAGTGCCTTCCAGGTAGAGGACCTGTAAGATAAGGACAAGCATAGAGGCCATGGGCAGCCGTCTAGGTAGCACTGCCCAGAGGTAGAACATCTGAGACCAGTGTATAAGGGAGGGGTGGGCCTGGAGGAAGGAATGGGTCGGTGAGTCATTGACATGACTCATGAGATCATGAAAACGCGAGAGCTCATCTGGAGCACTGTCCCTTAAATAAGAACTGAGAAGCTTTGGTCTTGACAGCTGGACAGAGGAAGCAAAGGCTCTAATGGAGACGGAGCAGGAAGTCAGAAAGGTATGAGGAAGCCTCCTCATAGATGGCAGGAAGCGAGAGATGTAGCCGAAGGTCCAGGAAGAACTGTCCTCTCCCTGGACGCAGCAGCTAGGAGGTACCTGGGAGGGAAGGACCCTGACAACCAAGCAGTGTTGCCGTGAGGTGGAGCATTGCTTGGGAGGGGAGGCCGTGGAGACATTAGCATCCAGTGTGACCAAGAAAGAGGAGAGAGTCCCCAACAGCCAGAAGAGAAAGGAATTCTGGTCAGGAGTGGGGATTGTTTTGGAGGTGGGGAAGACCTGAGCATGATGACACACTGAGGGGTCCTGGGACTTGGTCTGCTGTTTAATGGGAGATACCTGGGCCCTGGAACCAGGCTATCAGGGTTTGAAACCCAGCTCCCTGTGTACCAACTGTGTGAGCCTTGGATAAGTCACTTCTCTGTGCCTTTTTTCCCCTCTTCTGCAAAATGCAGATGACAGTATCTTACAGTGTTCTGTGAACCTTAAGTAAATTATTAACCATAAAGTCATATATCAGCCATTGGCATATGGTAACCATCACCAAGTGTTTGCTTATGAGCTATTTGTTAATTTCTCTGAGGGTCAGTCTTTATCACATACACCATCAACCTACCTTCATCTTAGCCATACCGTGGCTGATTTGAACGAGTTGATACCCATTGATTCGCTGTCCTCCCATTTACTGAGTGCTCAGTGCTAGGGTCAAGACCAGTCATGAAGGCTAAAGAGACTGGCACAGCCCCTGCCAATCTGATAATGACCTGAATCTCTGCAGTTCTCTGCAGTCATCTTTAAAGCCACCCAACTTCTCTGTAGCCTCATGATCATTGATAACATCTTCCAAGACCCCAAAACAAAGTCACAGTCACTGGAAGAGTAAGGACATCAACATACATTTGAGGAAGGACACAATTCCACAGTAACAGACACCACAATTTATTACCTTTCATCACTTTTTAAATACTTTGTTGGGACATTTTTGTCCCTTATTGATTTGTTGTTTTTTGTTTTTGGTTTTTTTTTTTTTTTGGTTTTTTAAAATTTTATTATTTTTGTGTGTGTGTACCGTCAAATCAGATCTGACTGGTACAGGAGGAGATTGTCCCTCCTTCCCCGGCAGAGCATCTGGTGGATTCGAACCGTTCGCCTCTGGGATTCCTTATTGATTTGTAAACCTGTTGTCATTGAGTTGATGTGGACTCCTGAGGACCCTGCAGGACAGAGTAGAACTGCCCCGTGGAGTTTGCAAGGCCGTGATCTTTATGGACACAGACTGTCACATCTCTGTCATGCGGGGTAGCTGGTGGGTTCAAACAGCAGACTTTCCAGTTAACAGCAGAGTGCTTTGACCACTGTATCACCACACCTCATCTATTGTGCTGTTAGGGCTTCTTTATCAACTCTTCTACTGTACTGTGTTTTCAGGGCTTCTTTCTTGATTTATTGACAGTCTTTACATATCATGGCATATAAAAAAACCTTACTGATGGCGTGGTGCGTAGTGTTTCAGACTGCTAACTAAAAGGTGAGCAGTTTGAATCTATCAGCCGCTCCACAGAAGAACAATGGGCAGTCTGATCCGGTAAAGATTTATAACCTTGGAAACCCAATGGAGGGTTGCTGTGGGTCAGGACTGGCTCAAAGGCGGTGGGTTTTGGATTGATTATACAAATAGATGTGTATTGCATCTTTTCCAACATAGATATGTTGTATTCTTTCTCCATACCTTTTCAATCTGTATGCTGAGCAAATTATTTGAGAAGCCTGACTCTATAAATAAGAATGTGGCATCAGGATCAAAGGAAGACCCATCAACAGCCTGTGTTATGCAGACGACACAACCTTGCTTGCTGAAAGTGTGGAGGACTTAAAGTGTTTGCTGCAGAGGATCAAAGAATATGGCCTTCAATATGGATTACATTTCAACATTAAGAAAACAAAAATTTTCCCCACTGCATTTACAGGCAATATCATGATAGATGGAGAAAAGATTGAAATTGTAAACAATTTCATTTTGCTTGGATCCACAATCAATACCTTTGGTACCAGTGGTTAGGAAATCAGGAGACATGTTGCACTTATGGAAGAGCAATGATGTCAGTTTGAAGACTAAGGTGCACTTGATTCAAGCCCATGGTCTTTTCAATCACTTGCTATGCATTTAACAGCTGGACCATGAATAATGATGACAGAGGAGTTGATGTCTTTGCGTTGTGGTGTTAGAGATGAGTACTGAATATCCCATGGATGTCCTTGGAGGCAATGATGACAAAGCTTCATCTCACGTACTTTGGGTTCATTGTTAAGAGAAGATATCCCTTGGAAAGAGACATCATACTTGGAAAGGTAGAGGGTTGGCGAAAGAGAAGACCCTCAACGAGATGATTTAACACAGTGACTGTAGCAGTGAGCTCAAGTGAGTGAGAGATGATGAAGATGGCACAGGGTGGAACCAGGCTCAGATCTGTTGTTCACAGTGTCATTGTGATTAATATGCAACTAGATGGCACCTGACTACAACTCATATATGTTGTTTTTGTTGTTGATTGCCTTCGAGTTGAACATGACTTGAGTGACCCTATGAACAAAAGACCTGAAGCTACTCTACAACCATCGACATTTATCAAGTTCATAGAGTTTCTGGAGGCATGTTATTTAGGAAGTGGATGCTACTCTGCTCCAACAATGCATGTATATGTGCATATAAATAGGAGAGAGAGAGAGAGAGAGAGAGAGTGTGTGTGTGTGTGTGTGTGTGTGTGTGAGAGAGAGAGAGAATGTGTATATCTACTGCTGTTACGTTGATTCCAACTCACGGTGACACTACAGGACAGAGTAGAACTGCCCCAAGGCAACCTTTACAGAAGCAGACTGCCGCATGTTTATTCCACAAAGGAGCTGATGAATTCAAACTGCCAACCTTTTGCTTGGCAGCCTAGTGCTTAAATCACTACACCACCAGGGTTCCATTTATGTATGTTTCAATATTATTTATAAGCTCTATATATTATTTAAAGAGCTTTGGTGGATTCATGGGAAAAAGCTGCACTGCAATCCTGAAGGCACGTGGCTCGAGGCCACGAACTGCCCCGCAGAAGGATGGGCAGTCTCCTCTGATGCAGTTGCCTCTGAAAAACCACTGACGGTTCATCTGTGGGTTTGTTCCAACTCAATGGTACACAACAACAACAATATATTATTTAGGGAGTTCTGGTGGTTTAGTAGTAAGGGACTGTGTTGCTAACTCAAAGATATGTGGTTCGAATCCATCAGCTGCCTGTGGGAGAAAGGTGAGCCATGAACTCCAGTGAGATTTACTGCTTCTGAACACTCACTAGAGGTTTAGTTATGGGTCACTTCCAACTCAACGGTACACAACAACAGCTATGTATTATTTATTTGTAATACTATGTCAGGAATCTCTCCAGAGTACTGAAGAGCAGTGATGTCAGTCTAGAGACCAAGGGATTCCTGATCTAGCCCATGGTCTACACAATTATTTGCTATGCATCAGAGAGCTGAACAATGTCTTATAAAGATGATAGAAGAAGAATTGATGCCTTTTAGTAATGCTGGAGAAGCATGCTGAATATACCATGGACTATTAGAAGAACAAACAGGTTCATCCTGGAGAGGGTGAAACCAGGCTGATCCTTGGAGGCAAGAATTTTGAAGCTCTGTCTTATATGCTTTGGGCATATTGTAAGGAAGGACCAAGTCCTTGGAGAGGGACAATATGCTTGGAAGGGTAGAGAGACAGTAGAAGACAGGAAGACCCTGGATGAGATAGACTGACTCAGTGACTGGGGTCTAGGTGTGTCAGAGACAGTGATGTTGGGTCAAGATAGAACAAGGTTTAGAACTATTTTACATAGGGTTGCTATGAGTCGCAAGCAACTTCTTGGCACATAACAACAGCATTATAAATACATATTATATGTGTTATGAATATGATGAATAACCACGTATATAAATTATTCCCTCCCCCATGTTGTCTTCTCTCCCAGCTTTACTCCGGCCTTTGCCCTGTACTCAGTTAGTGGTGATTGCAGTCACGTGTTGTGCTGACACATGGAGGGGATGATCCCAGGGATCCCTCATGCCCCTCTGCTTTTCCAGGGAAATCCCACCTGAGGTAGGCCTGTCAGGAAAAAGTGAAAGAAAAAGTCACACACCCCAGGGCCCGCGAGTTGGAGGTGGGAGCATACAGTGGCAGCTCTGGGCTTCTCAGTTCTTAGGGGTTTTGGTTGTTGTTGTTTTTTTTTCTTTAAAAAAATTAAAAAGAAACAGGGCATCTGATTCTGGACGTTTCTCTGACCTACAAGCTCCTTGGCCCTCAACTGCTTGTACCCTCAGTCTGCATGGCTGATAGACGGAATCCCATCAGGCTCACTTACTCTATGTCTTTGAGTTCATGTCCTTTTTTAAGTGAAAACAGATAAATTAAAACCTATGAAAATCCTCTTCCTGGAGCAGGGAGATTGAGGAGAGGACAGGGAGCTGAGTCTTGGATGTGGCATAGCCTCCAGCCAGGAAGAATGAAGCCCCCACTTTGTCCTCAGGCTCCTGAGGCCTGTCTGCCCTGACCTGTGACCCTGGCTCCATGCTCTCGCACCGTGTCCCTCTGAACACCTCTCCTAGCCTCCTGAAGCATGTGTTCCGTGCCTGACAGGTTTGTAGAGAGAAGTAAACAAATTTGATTGACTTTCCTCTGGCTGTGCTGCTCCTGAGACCCAGATTTGCTCACTCTTCTGGCAGGGCATAGAATACTCACCATTCTTGCCAGCACCATAGTCCAGAGGCATCAGTTCTTCAGTCTCCCTTATTCTTTGCCCAGTTTCCCCAGGTATGTAAGGTGACTGAAAATACATTGGGTCAGGTGCCCTTTAGTCTTCGGAATGACTTCTCAGTGCTCCTTGGAAGCAAAGGTGGCGAGGCTTCATCTCATGTACGTGGACACGTCATCAGGCGGTCCCTGCAGAAGGACACCATGCTGGCAAAGTAGAGAGGCAGAGGAAGAGAGGAGGAAGGCCTGCAGTGAATGGACGTCCCAGCTGCTGCAGCCCCACGTTCAGGCATAGTGATTGTGAGCATGGCCAGGACTGGGCAGTGCCCCGTGGTACATGGTGGCTCCGTGTCGTAATGGACTCAGTGACCCAACAGCGATAACTTTAGGGCAAAGCCAGAGATAGAGCGGCCAATTTGGGATTGAATTGTGTTCCCCAAAGTGCATGTTAGAATCCCCCCAAAGTGTGTGTTCAAATCATCCCCTTTCTCTGGGGTGTGATCTAGTCTGGAGGCATGCTGTCCTGTCAGTGCTGACAAGATGGGGCCAGCATGTTCCTCTCTGACTGTTGGGGTCTTCTGGGAAAGTTTTGGGGCAGCCGGGCTTTGGAGGGCAATGGGACTGTGGCCTTCAGGCAGCGGGAAGCCAGGGAGCTGAGCTGGTGTGGGAAGTTTTGGTCACCTGAGGGTAGATTGCTGTCTAGAGCTCAGGGTAGGGTGGGATGGAGAGGAGGGCCTGATCCTGTAGCTTTTTTGGAAGATCTCTGTGAAAGCCTCAAGGATGTGGTGCTTTGGACAATGAGGTGACTGGTCCCACAGGGCAGGGGCTGGCCACAAGGCTGGAGGTGGGAAGGGGCCTGTGCTGTGACCCTGTGGTACAGGTGTGCTAGGGTCTCTTCCCTGCACAGCTTCCCCTGCAGTGCTGGGCACACTTGTGGGGACTGGGTAACCCCCTCCATCCAACTAACACATCCTCAGGGCAAAGGTGGGCCGTGCCCATCTGAGAGACCCCAGGTGGATGGAGCTGGGTCCCATGAAGGGATGAGGGAGGCCTCATGGAACAGTCGAGCTTTAGAAAGGAGGAGATTGTGTCCTTGGACACAGATAGAAGAAACGTCAGCAAGAGCAAAGGCCCAGAGGCGGGGAATCCACTGGGTCTGCGCTGGCTGGACCCAGGTGGGCAGTGAGGAGGTCTGATAGCCAGAGGAGCAGAGACTCGGCGAGGAACAAAAGGGGAAATTCTTTCTCCTGCATTAGGAAGCTTCCAGGGCATCTGATTATTTTGCAGAGAGAGGTGTTGACAGGTGTTGCCACCCTGCTGGTCACTGTCCAGCACCAGGCGCTTTGCTGTGGCATCTCCCAGCCCTGTGGGGCAGGTTCTGCCTTGTCCCCATATGGAAACTGAGGCCAGAGTGACTAAAGGGCTCGACCAAAGTCACAGTAATGTGAATGTCAGGATTTGAACTTGGGTCTGAATCGAGAGGCCCAGAACTTACAGGCCTGTAGAAGTGACTCCTGGTCACATCTTAAAGAAGTGGCCAGGTGGTGCAGTAATTAAGTGCTTGACTACTAACAAAAAGCCAGCGATTTGAATCCACCAGTTGCTCCATGGGAGAGTTGTGGCAGTCAGCCTGCTTAAACCCTAGAGGATTGCTGTGAGTCAAGATCTACTTGACAGCAATGCATTCAGTTTGGTTTTCCTGTAAGTGGTTCCTGAATCCAGACAGGTCACCTGCAGGCTGTCGGGGTCAGCTCTGGCATCCACACACCTGGGCGTCCTGGTGATCTGAATGGTTAGGGCAGAGGTGGGCAGAGGTGGGCAGAGGAAGGATGGATGGGGCGCCAGGTCGAATTTACCTCTTGGCTGAGGACTGATGAGATGTGCTCTGGTGACCATCTGCCTACCACTCCTCCCTATGGTCTGAGGCCAGCAGTCATCAGCAGTGGTGCCTTGGGAAAGCTGGACGTTCTTGTAGCTCAGCCCCCCCTTGTCCTGGGCAGCATGACCTGGACAGTCAAATACTGGTCTGCGGGCTCTGGAGACTTGGCTGTGGCTCCTCCCCTCATGGGAAGGACAAGTGGGAGGGGTTCAGTGAGCTCCTTGCTCCACATCACCTGCCTCCTTGAAGCCCCCCAGGCACCTGCCGGGTGGGCATCATTAGCTTACAGGGTTTTTTGTTATTAGGTGCCGTTGCTTCAAGTACGACTTGTAGTGACCGGATGAACAAAAGGTCTGAACCCTGTCCTGTCCTGCACTGTCCTCACACTTCCCCATTGCAGCAGTCACTGTGTCAGTCCAGCTGGTTGAGGGTCTTCTCCTTTCCTGACCCTGCACCCTTCCCAGCCCTATGTCCTTCTCCAAGGAAGGGAAGCACCAGGAGGCTGAGTGGCATGCCTGGAGCCACAGTTTGTCATGGCTCAGATTAGCCTTGCCTTTGACAGCCAGGTCACTACCACCGATCATTAGGCGAGTGACCTCAGAAAGATCCTTCCCTTTATGCCTCACTTTCCTCATCTGTAACTGAGGTTAGAGATCCTTGCCCTGCTGATCATATGGGGTTGTGGGGGCTGGTGACTGAGTGCAGTGGAAACAATTGGAAGATGGTGTTTTCACATGTTTGCTCCCCAAAGTAGCTGGACATTGCACCTTTTTACATCTTGTTACCAACTGAGAAAGGAGCTTTGTGGTACAGTGGACTGAACATTGGTCAGCCAACAGAAAGGTCTGTGGTTTAAAATCACCAGTCCACAGGCAGAAAATGAGAGTCCGCTTCTGAGAAGAGTGTCCTCTGGGCAGTTCTCTGTCCTGGGGGGTTACTGTGAGGTGGAACTCACTCCATAGCTCTGGCTTTTTGGGGGAGCGGAAGAGCAGCTTCGTTGAGAGAATGCATTTCCTGTGCTGTATTGGTATGGTGCCCTGTCTTCTCTGGGGACAGAGGTGCAGAACTGCAGTGGGGAAAGGTAGGTGGTCAGTCCGCACACGGTAATCATGTGATAGGAAAAGTGAGGACCCTGGCCAAAAGAGCACCCAACTGGGCAGCTCTGGCCACCTCCTGGCTTGGCAGTGGGGACATGGGGGCCCTCAGCTTGGCTCCCAGCCCTGGGTAAAGCTCCCCACCACCAGCTGGTCTACAGCAGATTACTGACTGCATGTGGTGAAGGAGAGGGAAGGCAGGTGGGCTGAACTCTAAGCTCCCTCCCCAAAGTTCCCACCTTCGTTTTCTCTCTTTTTGTCTTGATCAGGTGTCCCACACCCTGTCCTTTTCCCTTGCTTTGCACTCTTGGCCAGCCACTTTGCCTCCTCAGCCTCAGGCTTCCTCATCCGTACGTGGCAGTAACCTCTCACAGCCTTAGTGAGCTGGTGGTTGTTGTATGCCATCAAGTTGCCTGTGACTTTTAGTGACCCCTGTGTACAATAACTTGGAACCCCATCCTATCCTGAGCCAGTCTCAGTGTCTCTGACACACATACCCCCATTATCCTAGATATTACGTCAGTCCGTCTTACCTGCATCTTCCTCTCCTGTGCTGTCACTCTGCTCTTCTAAGCATTATGTCCTTCTCCAAGGACTGATTCATCCCGGCCATGTGCTCAGAGTGTGTGCGACAGAGCTTCAGAATCCTTGCCTCCAATAAACAGCTTGGTTTCACCCTTTCCAGGACAGACCTGTTAGTTCTTTTGGCAGTCCATGGTATGTATGTTCAATACTCTTTTTCCAGCACTACGATTCCAAGGCATCAATTCTTCTGTTGTCATTGTTCTTAGTCATTGTCCACTCTCTGATGCATAGCAAGTAATTACAAAACCCATGGCCTTAGTCTCTAGACTTAGTCTCTAAACCGATCATATTGTTGCTGTTCAGCACTTTGGAGAAGTTCCTAACAGCAGATTTCCCTATTGTGAGCTGGTACATGAGTTCTATGTAGCCCTGTTCTTGTCCAAAGGATGCTCCTACTTCTGGTTGTGTGTCCACCTGTGTTTTGGGATAGCCGGTGGACATCAGAGGAGCAGTGCCCTGGGTTGGAATCCTGCCTAAGCTGCACACCAGGTGCAGGATGAGGCTACCTGAGCCTCAGTTTGCTCATTAGTAAAGTGGGGATAAAACCAACACCTGTCCCGAGGCATGTTGAAGGAATCCCAGTGATCCTCATCCTGACAGTCCTCCTCAGAGTGCCAGCCTGGGGGGTCCATGGCGGATGCGACTGCCACTGTGCATTTTCTGAGCCTCTTTTTGATCGGATTGTTGGGTTAATCTGGAGCAGTTTCCCCTTGATTTTGAAGGTGTCCTGTGTAATATCTTAACTCAGGCCACCTGTGGAAAAGGACTAGCTGGACTCTCCCTAAAAGGTGTGTGTGAAGGTGGGCACAAAAGTGACCTAGTTCCAGCCCCTGTGGACACTGAGCAGGTTCACTGTCCTCAGAGCCCCTTGCCTGTGAAGTAGAAGTGCATGAGGTGGGGTGAACGATGACCTGGCTCCCACAGACTGACAAGCTGTGTTCTCTCCCCCAGAGACTGATGGAGAGGCAGAAACGGAAGGCGGACATCGAGAAGGGCCTGCAGTTCATTCAGTAAGTGTGCCTGCCAGCCGGATGGCTGCAACCCCGCTGTGCTTCTCTCTTCTTGTGCCTGAGTCTTTGCAGCTTCTTAAAAACCTCTTTATTGTTATTTGGGCAAAAGAGTAAAGAGCAAATTTGTTTTCCATTCAACAATTTATGCCTATTTTATCTTGACTTGATTGCAGTCCTCACATTGTGACCACATTCTTCCCACTTCCTCCATGTTTCTTGTTTCCATCTATCTTTTACTCTTGCTTCCTGTCTTCTGAGCTTTATCCCTGGATGAATACCACACTTTGTTCTCATTGTTGTTAAATGAGCACAACCCATAGCGACCCTGTGAACAAGAGATCTGAACCCTGTTCTATATCTTCATTCTCTAATGTTAATAAAATGTCTAAGAGCATGTTGTTTAGGAAGTGGCTGCCTATCTTGCTTCCAAGCTTTTTTTAATCTGGGAGCTCCATGAAACACTGTCCACCAAGTGTAATGATTATGGCATTTGACATACCAGTAGCACAGTAATTCAGCATCACAGCAAACCCAAGTTACCTCAGTACAGCAAACCGACAGACCAGTGCTGTACCACTTAGGAGAATGTTCCTCCCAAACACAATGCACACCAAGCCCAGTGTTGCAGACTTTCCACTAAAACAAGAGATCCTACTGACCAGAATCCAACTGCTTCACACATGAGCCTCCAAACTGAAGGCTTAGTTAGGGCCCAACCTACTTTTAAATACAAAGGCCCACAGGCCAGTCCCTGATTGACTTAAACAAGAGGCTTCCAGCCCGTAGCTGCTTGTTAGCTAAATCCAGTAAATCCAGTCTGCTCACACAGGATTGTGAACAAAGTAAAAATCACCGAACAGTTTATACCCGACTTTCAACTAAAACAAGAAAATGGACCCATCAGAAACCAACTGCTTCACACGAGCCTCTAAACTTGAATCTCGTGTGGGTGTCTGTCCTCAATAATCCTGGTGGCAGTGTTCACCTCTAGGCAGTGTTAGTTTGGTGTTCTCTTTTTGCTTTCCCAGGGAGAGTTGTGAGAAAGCCTAGAAACAGAACAGCCTCCTGGAAACCTGTATGTGGGACTCCGTAGGGTAGGGACCACTTTCAGAATACCACAGTAGGACCTGCTCCGTTTTGTAAAACAAAAATCTTATGTTTATCACAGCTTTGCTCACAATAGCAAGGAGTTGGAAACAACCCAGGTGCCCATCAACAAACGAATGGATAGAGAAGCTCTGGTACATTCACACAATGGAATACTACGCTGCATTGAAAAACAAGGAACTCATGCAATATTATTCAGAATGGGTGACCCTGGAGGACATTATGCTGAGTGAAATATCTCAGTTG